>NW_006408948.1:1522960-1524494 GCF_000296735.1 Chrysochloris asiatica
GAGGGTCAGAGAAAAAGAGGAAGACCCCCAACGAGATGGATCGGCCAGGTGGCATCATTGATGGCGTCAAGTGTGGCAGCGGTAGTGAGGTTGGCCCAGGGTCAGACATTGTTTCATTCTGTTGTGCATGGGGTTGCTATGAGTCGGTTCCGACTCGATGGCACCTGACAACAACAACAACAACAGTCGAGTTCTGATTATCAAGCCATCGAGGCTAGGTCAAATGGGTACTATCTACAAGTTTGTGTGTTCTTGTGCATCTCCCCTCACTTCATATCAGCTGGATGCTTCACTTTCAGCTCTAGCAGTCTGTGGCTATGTTCTTGTCCATGGGCTCAAGTGTCTCCAGGTCTCACCACACTTTGGACTAACCAGTCCTTCCTCTTCTCTCTCTCATCTCTAGGTCAATGGGAGTCAATGGACTGTGGTTGAACTCAGCCCATTTCTTCATTGCTGCCTTTCCCCATCTTCCACTCACCAATAGACCAATGTGGTTGCCAACAAGCTTACATGCCTGTTTGTGCGTTCCCTTTGAGTTTCAGTCTTAGAAGGGATTTTGTCCTGAAGGAACTTGATTGCTTGCCTTGATGGCTTCCTGATGAACAGCTTGCTTATTCTTGTAGTAGCCAGTCATGTTGACATTTCTGTTTTGGGTTTTTCCTGATGATCTTTCTTTGAAGATATATCCAGACTGGTCTGCTTTTCTTTGCTAGGGGAATGTCCCACCTCATAAGGTTCTGGTTGTGATTCAGGATTCCAGCTAAGGTCCTATACTCTGCAAAAGCTTGCAAGAGGTCTATTTCACTGGACAAGTTCTAGAACCCCTTTTAAGTATTCCAATCAGTTATAGGTTGAAGGCGGGCTAACAAGTTTTCTGTAATCATGTTTCCTAACATTCCTTTTTATCCCACTCAAGTGTCTATTTTACAATAGTAGGCAAGGGAAACCAATATTCATAAGACAGTCAAGCATTTTAGTATTATTTCCCTTCTTCAAGTTACGCCTAGATTCCTATATCACAGAGCCCTGTTGTTCCAAGGTTGAACATGCATCACTGTTTACCTCTGTCCCACTGAGGCCATGCAAACCTGTCTCAGTGTTCCCCTCTCTATCTTGTTTTCCACATCCTCCCCCTTCTTGTATTGCCTTCCCCAACACCCAAACTAAACCCCCCACACTAACCTCACCATTGTGGTTACCTTACATTCCATTAACTCTTCCCTTTATTTAAGATAATCTATTTTATCCTGTAATCTACCTGACCGTCCCACCACTGGGATCTCTGTTCCTCTGTGTTTACCTTTTTTCGCATTGTAATTGTTTTGATCATAGACTGATCTCCCAGATTCTCTGTTCTAATAATTTTATTCTGTTCTTGACTCTTCCATTTGTCGATTGAGTTCAGGGTGATGCTGCCATGTACATCATTCTCTGGTTGTTGTGTGTTCTTGCTGGTTCTCAGTCCACAGAACTTCCTTTAGGATGTTTTTCATAGCAGGGTTGACTTTGGCAAAATCCCTTAGCTTCTGCTTAT
>NW_006408948.1:1548179-1552566 GCF_000296735.1 Chrysochloris asiatica
GGTTCTGCCAGGCGTCTGTGGCTGCTCCGATCCTTCCCCCACGTGGTCTTACTCAAGATGGCGACTCCTGGAGCAGCCGAGCAGCCCGGACTAGAAAGCAATAGATTTCTTGCTTCTGCCACAGATTCCCCCAACTGTGAGCCTTCCAACCTTCTAAGTATTTCTTTATATGCAGTTCAGAGTTCTGGGACCAGCCCCTGAAACTGCTTGGTCAGGTATTCTGTGTTGTTGTTGGCGGAGCTCTCTGCTATACGTCCACACGATCCGCCATCTTCCACAGTGATCTTTCTTGATGATTACTTGTAACATACAATTTAAATCCTTCTAGCAGCACTTCTGTGCTTTAGGATAAAGCCCAGATACTTCATCCTGACTTACAGAACCCAGTATGATCTGTCCCTGTCTATATCTCAAACTTCATGTCATATCTCTTTGCCCTTTACTATCATCATCCTAGCCAATCATCTTGTCTTCAGCAGCTCAACTATATCAAGGACTCTTCTCTTTAAAAGACCTTTGCACTGCTTTCCTTTGGCCGAGAGAACTCTCTACCCCTGCCTCAACACCTCCCTTGCCCTGTTCACTCCTAATTACCCTTCAAGAAGAGTTTGAAATGCCACTTTCTTGAAACCCTCCTGTGACACCCTTTGCCCCTATTATATAGTCCCCTGCTACACAATCCTACTCATTCATACCACATGTCAAAATGCCAATGAAATAATTCCCTAGGTAAATCTATTTAAATCTCCTCCTCTGGACTGCTTCTTGAAGCCAGTCTTATTCGCAGCACATCATGTACCACATGAAGTTCATTAATAAACAGTATGGATGGAATGAAGTCTATTATTTCTCTCTGAACTGCATTTTTCCATATTTTTTTTTTCAGTTCAGATCCTTGAAGGATACCCTTGCTGATTAATCTCCAGGCTTGGCTGGGAGGAAAGATGGCTTCCTATGAGGAATTCCCATCTCTGAGTTTTCTAGTTACCAAGACCTTACTGCAAAAACTTGACAGAAGTCAGGGAGGGTCATTGACGTGCTGAATTCAGTAGGGGTCAACAAACCCCATGGCCGTATTAAAAAAAATCCATATTGGTTAACTTTAATTTCTAGACCTGCTTATTACTATTATTATTGTGGTAAACTATATATCATCAATGTTCGCTGTTTCAACCATTCTTTAATTTAGGGAGGTTAATGCCATTCAGCACATTGTGCTACTATCCAGTTCCAAGTTTTTCATCACCCTAAACAGAAATGGCTCTGTAGGATAAGCACTGGACTGCTAACCGCAAGGTTGGCGGTTCAAAATCACCAGCTGACTTTAAAGCACTTAACAACAACAAACACACAGAAACCCAGTACCTCTTAAGCAATTGATCCCCATTTCTCCCTTTCCCCATCCCTGGGTGTTGTTATTGGTGGTTATGTGTTGTGGAGTTGGTTTCAACTCATAGCAACCCTGTATAGGGTTTCCAAGGATGTTAATCTTTATGGGAGAAGAAAGCCTCGTCTTTCTTCCCAGGAAGCAGCCGTGGTTAGCAACCCAGCTTGTAACCCATCCAACTACCAGTGCTCCTTCCATCCCCTGGTAATCACTAATAAACATTTGTCTCTCTGCTTTTGCCCATATCCACAATTTATAAACAGGGAAGATTAGGCCAAGACAAATGTTACATCCGAGAGAGAACAGAGACAAGAAATGCATTCTGATTCACAGCTGAATGTCTTTTCCACTGAGACTCTCTGTATCTCTTACAAATAAATACTAACTAAAGTTCAGCTTCACTGTTTGCCTTGCTTACTTGGTGACTGCGATTAAGCCTTCTTCTATCAACTAAATGGGATGAAAGGACAGGCTAAGTGAAACTTGTTAAAGATGGAAGGGAGTGTAGATGCTATGTAGTCAGTCATCTGGGCATAAATCCCAGGTCTGCTATCTGCCAACTCTGTGACCCTGGCCAGGTTAATTAAGAACCTCTGAATCTTATGGTTGCCATCTTTAAAATGCAGGTCCCAATTGCCTTTCCATAGGTAGGCCCAGGACCAGGAAGCACTGTGGCTTTGTAGGAACAATACTGGATTGTGAATCATTAGGTTGCTTGGTGGCTCATATTCAGGAGCTGCTCTGCAGGAGAAAGATGAGATTTTCTGCTCCTGAAAAGATTTATAGCCTGGCAAACCCTATACAATATCACTATGAGTTTTAACCAACTCCATAGCACTTAAGAATGACAACAGGCTGAAGAATTAAATGAGGTAGTGACACATAAGACACTGAGAAAACAGAAAAAAATAGTTATTCTAACTATAAAAGAGATTAAAGAGGCAGGGCTTGATGGTGGCTAGGGTGGAGGTGCAGTGAAGTTCACCGTCAGCAATACCACAGAATACCAGGCAAAGCAGATCAGTGTAGAGCTCCAAAACTCGGAACCACAGAGATAGGGATATTTTAAAGGTTTGAAGGCTTATAGCTAGTGGAACTTGTAGCAAAGGTAAGAAATTGCGTGTTTTTGAATCTGCTGGACTCGGAGACCCAGAGCCAACATTTTGGGCAAGCCCAAACGGCAAGACCAAGCGGGGGAGAAGACACACCACGGAAAAATGCCGCAGGAACCTTGGAGCAAAGGTGGACAACACACTTTGTTGGTTTTGCTTTGTTCTGATTTTCTTTCTTTCTTTCTTCTTTTTTTTTTTTTTGGTATCTGTTTTGGCCCCACCACTGTTTTCACACCTCTATTCTGGTCATGAGTGTGGGAGGGTGCCTGAGTGAGTGGACACCCCCCACCCTCACTACTGGTGGGTTCTTCTACCACACATGCACACAAATACTCTCAGTCCAAGAGCTGGCCCTGAACTGTTTTTTGTTTTGTTTTGTTTTAATATGGGAAAGGCCAGGACAAGGGCGTAGAGAGGGAAAGAGAGTTTAAAGACAAAACAGGCCAAAAATTAAATTAAATCTTGAGTTACAGCATAACAGCCAACAGTGGCATCTTGAAATCTATCAGGCAGCTATGAAGGCAAGAAGCTGAAAAGAGGACATTAAAGTCATACTCATATTAGGCCACAGATTTTTTTTTTCTTTCTTTCCCTTCTCTCCCTTTTCTGCAATTATAGACTACAGTAGTCAGTCTAGTTTTGTCTTTTTGTTGTTGTTGCCTTTTTTTTTTTGCTGGTGCTGTTTTGCTGTTGTATGCTCCCCCTTCTACCTTTGGGGGATTCTTTCTCTCCCTATATTACCCAAGAAGAGACAGCAACTGATGCCATAGAGTCAAGCTACAACCACATTTTATAAAACACCAAAACCCAGGCAAAACCCAATACCAACAGCCATATACCCAGGAGGCAGACAACACCTGTGAAAGTTACTCTGAGTTAAGCAATAAGAAGAGTGAAAAGGGAAGCCTGCATCCTGATCACATCTCCCTGGAAGCAATCAAAAAGCATAAAAAATACCAAAACACATACTCAATTAAATAATAAGGCCACATATAAACACTAACCATGTCCAAGAAGCAAAAGCAGATGACCATATCAGCACATGTTCAGAAACAAGATAAAATGTCTGAGACTAGTGACCTAGAGGAAGACCTGGACTCCATTCTGGAAGGAGGTCAGGCCTTGGAAATGCCTGAGAAGGAATTCAGAGAAATGATTATAAAATGTTTCAAAACATTTTACTATGGAGTTGAGAAAAATAAGGAAGAAGTCAGGAAAGCACTACAGGCACAATCAAATAAGATAGATACAGCATTGGAAACAATTCAAAACCTACTACAGAAAGAGGTCCAAACAATCAATAATAGAATATCAGAAATAGACAGTATTCTGAAAGGGAAAAGGAGTAGAATAGAAGAGATGGAAGGCAGAAGCAATGAACTGGAAGACAAATCTCTCAAAACCACTAAGATAAAAGACCAAAGAGAAAAAAGGATTAAAAAAATCTGAAGAAGGTCTAAGATTCATGTTAGACAACATGAAGAGGAATAACTTAAGAATTATCGGCATTCCAGAACAAGAAGAGTCACATAAATCCACAGAAGAAATAGCTGAAGAACTGCTGAAAGAAAATTTCTCTAACATCCTGAAAAGTGAAAAGATAAACATTCAAGCTCAACGAACCCCAGGAAAGATATACCCCAAAAGAAAATCACCAAGACATATCATAACCAAGTTCTCCAAAATCAAAGATAAGGAGACAATTCTGAAAGCAGCTAGGGAAAACAGAAGTGTTACATACAAAGGCAAGCAAGCAAGTCAGATTGAGCTTGGATCTCTCAGCAGAAACCATGCAAGCAAGAAGGCAATGGGGAGACATATATAAAACTCTGAAAGAAAAAACTGCTAACCAAGAATCCTTTACCCAGCAAAGCTATCAATAAAATAT
>NW_006408948.1:1554926-1555494 GCF_000296735.1 Chrysochloris asiatica
TAAGAAAAAAGAAAAGAACCACATGATCATATCGATTGATGCAGAAAAGGCATTTGACAAAATCCAACATCCATTCCTGATAAAAACACCCAACATAGCAGGAATTGAAGGGAAATTCCTCATCATAATTAACAGCATATATACAAAACCAACAGCCTACATTACTATCAATGGAGAGAAACTGAAAGCCTTCCCTCTTTGAACAGGAACCAGACAAGGATGTCCTTTGTCACCACTCCTATTCAATGTTGTCCTGGAACACTTAGCAAAAGCTATTTGGCAAGACAGAGAAATTAAAGGCATCCAAATTGGCAAAGAGGAAGTAATACTCTCTTTATTTGCAGATGATATGATCCTATACATAGAAAACCCCAAAGACTCAGTAAAAATGCTACTAGACCTCATAGGATGATTGAGCAAGGTGACGGGATATAAGATGAACATACAGTTGGATTTCTCTATACCAAAAATGACAGCATAAAAAGGACATTAGGAAAGCAATACCATTTACAATAGCCAACCAAAGGATGAAATATTTAGGAATAAATGTAACCAGAGAAACAAAGGA
>NW_006408948.1:1555839-1556433 GCF_000296735.1 Chrysochloris asiatica
AAAAACAATTACAAACTTTATATGGAAAGGAAAGAAACCCAGGATAAGTAAAGCACTGCTTAAGAAAAAGAATAAAGTTGGAGGCCTCTCACTCCCTGATTTCAAAATTTACTACATGGCTACAGTGGTCAAAACAGCTTGGTACAGGTATAATGAAAGATACATAGGTCAATGGAACAGAATCTAGAACCCAGAAATTAACCCATCTACATACAGCCAACTGATTTTTGACAAAATACCTAAATATATCGCAAAAGGAGGTGATAGTCTCTTCAACATATGGTGCTGGGAGAACTGGAAAGTGATATGCAAAAGATTGAAACAAGACCTTCACCTCATGCCTTATTAAAAAACCAATTCAATATAGATTAAAGACCTAAATGTGAATCCCAGAATTATGAAGGCCATCAATGAAAAAATAGGGATAATGGTAGGGCACTAATTCAGGGAATATACAAACTACCAAACATTTTGAAAACTACACGAACAAAAGTAGATAAAATAGATGAGTGGGACATAATAAAAATTAAAAACTTACGTGCATCAAAAGACTTCACCAGAAGAGTAAAAAGGGAACCCACAGAATGGGAAAAA
>NW_006408949.1:0-3694 GCF_000296735.1 Chrysochloris asiatica
TGAATGGGCTGGGTGCTGAGAGCTGGGGGACTACCAAGGGGCTAATATAGGTAACTGAACGGGCTGGGTGCTCAGAGCTGGGGTTCCTACCAATGGGGTTAATATAGGTAACTGAATTGGCTGGGTGCTCAGATCTGGGGCATGTAGCTAGCTCTCTGTATATAGACAAGTTGGAGGCTTGTGTATGGAAAGGATGCCCGACTCTGCCATGTAGGAAGCTCTCCATGTATAGATAAGGTGGACTCATCTGCCTTATAGCTAGAACTCTGTATATGGACATGTACGAATACTCTGCCATGTAGCTAGCTCTCAATATATGAACACTTTGGACTCATCTGCCATGTAGCTTGAATATGTATATGGAAATGAGGCACTACTCTGCCATGTAGCTAGTTCTCTGTATATAGACATTTTGAATTGATCTGTCATATAGTTACTACCCTGAATATGGACATGTATGACAGCTCTGCCATGTAGGTAGCTCTCAGTACATGGACACGTTGGACACATCTGCCATGTAGCTAGAAATCTGTATATGGACATTTTGGACTTAACTAAAATGTAGTTAACTCTCTGTGCATGGATATTTAGGACTGATCTGCCATGTAGCTAGGTCTCAGTATATGTACAAGTTGGACACATCTACCATGAAGCTAGCACTCTTTATATGGAAAGGTTGCACTACTCTGCCATGTTGCTAGCTCTCTGTATATCAACATATTAGACTTTTCTGACATGTAGCTAGGTCTTAGTATATGGACAAGTTGGAGACATCTGTCATGTAGCTAGAAGTCTATATATGGAAATGTTGCACTCCCCTGCATTGTAGCTAGCTCTCTGTATATAGACAAGTTGGACTCATCTGTCTTGTAGCTAGATCACTGTATATGGAAATTATGCACTACATAGCCATGTAGATAGCTTTCTGTATATGAAAATTTTGGACTCGACTGCCATGTAGCTAACTCACTGTACATGGAAATGTTGCACTACCCTGCCATGTAGCTAGCTCTCAATATGTGAACACCTTGGACTCATCTGCCATGTATCTTGAACTCTGTATATGGAAATGATGCACTACTCTGCCGTGTAGCTAGATCTCTGTGTTTAGACAGGTTTTACTCATCTGCCATGTAGCTTGAACTCTGTATATGAAATATGCACTATTCTGCTACATTGGTAGCTCTCAAATTATAGAGAAGTTGGACTCATCTGCCTTATAGCTAGAACCGTGTATATGGAAATGTTGCACTACCATGCCATTTAGCTAGCTATCTCTATATAGACAAGTTGGACTCATTAGCCTTGTTGCTAGAACTCTGTATATGGATATGTTGCACTACCCTGCCATGTAGCTAGCTTTCTGTATATGAACATATAGGAATTGTCTGTCATGTAGCTGGCTCTCAGTATAAGGACATTTTGGACTCATCTGCCATGTAGCTAGAACTCTGTATATGGAAATGTTACACTACTCTGGATGTAGCTAGCTCTCTGTATATGGACATATTGGACTTTTCTGCCATGTAGCTATTTCTCAGTATATGGACACGATGGACACATCAACCATGTAGCTTGAACTCTGTATATGAAAATGTTGCACTAACCTGCCATGTATCTACCTGTAAGAATATGGACATGATGGATTCATCTGCCATGTTGCTAGTACCCTGTATATGGGCATCCTGGTCTACTCTGCCATGTAGCTACATCTCAGTATATGGACACTTTCGAATCATCGTTCGTGTAGCTTGAACTCTGTATATGGGAATGATGCACTTCACTGCCATTTTGCTAGCTCTCTGTATATGGACATTTTGGAATCATCTGGCATGTAGCTAGGTCTCTGTATATGGACAAGTTGGAGTCATCTGCCTAGTAGCTAGAACTCTGTACATGGAAATATTGCATTACTCTGATATGAAGCTAGCTCTCTGTGTATGAACATATTGGAATTGTCTGCCATGTAGCTAGCTCTCTGTATATGGACATGTTGGACACATCTGCCATGTCACTAGAACTCTTTATATGGAAATGATGCAGTACACTTCTATGTAGCTAGTTCTCTGTGTATGGACATTTTGGGCACATTTTCCATGTAGCTAGATCTCTGTATATGGAAATAATGCATTATACTGCCATGTAGTGAGCTCTCTGTATATGAAAATTTTGGACTCGTCTGCCATGTAGCTAGCTTGCTGTATATGGACATTTTGGACTCATCTGAAATGTAGCTAGCTCTCACTATATGGACATGTTGGACTTATCTGCCATGTGTCTAGTACCATGTATATGGACATGTTGGACTGATCTGAGGTTTAGCTAGCTCTCAGTTTATGGACATGTTGTAATCATCTGCAATGTAGCTAGAACTCTCTATATGGAAATATTGCACTACTCTGCCATGTAGGTAGCTCTCTGTATATAGACGTGGTGGAGGCATGTAACTTGTAGCTAGCCCTATAAATATACACATGTTGGACTCATCTGCCATGTAGTTAGAACTCTATATGGAAATGTAGCACTACCTTGTCATTTAGTTAGCTCTCTGTATATGGACATTTTGGACTCATCTGCCATGTAGCTAGCTCTCAATATATGGACATGTTGGACTCATCTGCCTTGAAGTTAGTCCCTTGTATATGGACATGTTGGACTACTTTGCCCTGTAGCTAGCTCTTTGTACATGGATATGGTGGACTGATCTGCCAAGTAGGTAGCTTTCTGTATATGAACATATTTGACTTGAATGCCATGTAGATAGGTCTCAGTATATGGACATGTTGGACTAATCTGGCATTTAGTTCGTACCCTGTATATGGACATGTTGGACTACTCTGCCATGTAGATATAACTCTGTATATGAACAAATTGGACTTGTCGGCCATGTAGCTAGCTCTCATTATATGGACAAGTTGGGCTCATCTGCCTTGAAGTTAGTACCCTGTATATGGACATGTTGGACTACTATAACATGTAGCTAGCTCTATGTACATGGATATGGTGGAATGCTCTCCCAAGTAGGTAGCTTTCTGTATATGAACAAATTGGACTTGACTGTCATGTAGATAGATATCAGCATATGGATATGTTGGACTCATCTGCCATGTAGTTAGTATCCTGTATATGGACATGTTGCTCTACTCTGCCATGAAGATTGCTCTAAGTATATGAACACTTTGGACTCATCTGCCATGTAGCTTGAACTCGGTATATGGAAATGATGCAGTACTCTGCCATGTAACTAGCTCTATGTATATAGACAAGTTGGATTCATCTGCCTTGTATCTAGTACACCGAATATGGACATGTTGGATTACTCTGCCATGTAGCTAGCTCTCAGTACATGGACACATTGGACACATTTGCCATGTAGCTAGAGCTCTGTGTATGGAAATGTTGCACTACTCTACCATGTAGCTAGCTCTCTGTATATAGACAAGTTGGACTAATCTGACTTGTAGCTAGACTTATATATATGGAAATGTTGCACTACCCTGCCATGTAGCTAGCTTTCTGCGTATGGACATTTTGGACTTGTCTACCATGTAGCCAGCTCTCTGGACATGGATATGTTGGGCTGTAATGCCAAGTTAGGTAGCTCTCTGTATAAGAGCATATTGGACTTGTCTTCCATGAAGTTAGAACTCTTTATATGCACATGTTGGACTACTCTGCCATGTAGCTAGCTCTC
>NW_006408949.1:3794-9191 GCF_000296735.1 Chrysochloris asiatica
ATGTAGCTAGCTCTCAGTATATGGACACGTTGGACACATCTGCCATGTAGCTAGAACTCTGTATATGGAAATGTTGCACTACACTGCCATGTAGCCAGCTCTCTGTACCTGTATATGTTGGGCTGATCTGACAAATAGGTAGCTCTCTGTATAAGAACATATTGGACTAGTCTGCCATGTAGCTAGTTCACTTTATATGGACATGTTGGACTACTCTGCCATATAGCTAGCTTTCAGTATATGGACAAGTTGGACTCATCTGCCTTGAAGTTAGTACACTGTATATGGACATGTTGGATTACTATGCCATGTAGCTAGCTCTCAGTATATGGACACGTTGGACACGTTGAACTCATCTGCCGTGAAGTTAGTACACTGCATTTGGACAGGTTGGACTCCTTTGCCATGTAGCTATCTCTCTGTACATGGATATGGTGGACTGATGTGCCAAGTAGGTTGCTTTCTGTATATGAACCTATTGGACTTGACTGGCATGTAGATAGGTTTCTGTATATGGACATGTAAGACTCATCTGGCATGTAGCTAGTACCCTGTATATGGGCATGTTGCACTAATCTGACATGAAGATTGCTCTAAGTGAATGATCACTTTGGACTCATCTGTCATGTAGCTTGAACTCGGTATATGGAAAAGATGCACTACTCTGCCATATAGCTAGCTCTTTGTATATAGACAAGTTGCACTCATCTGCCTTGTAGCTAGTACCCTGTATATGGACATGTTGGACTACTCTGCCATGTAGCTAGCTCTCTGTATATAGACATTTTGGACTCATGTGCCATGTAGCCAGCTCTCTGTACATGGATATATTGGGCTGTAATGCCAAGTAGGTAGCTCTCTGTATATGAACATATTGGATTTGTCTGCCATGTTGTTAGCACTCTTTATATGGGCATGTTGAACTACTCTGCCATATAGCTAGCTTTCAGTATATAGACAAGTTGGACTCATCTGCCTTGAAGTTAGTACCCTCTATATGGACATGTTGGATTACTATGCCATGTAGCTAGCTCTCAGTATATGGACATGTTGGACATGTCTGCCATGTAGCTATAACACTCTATATGGACATGTTGCACTACATTGCCATGTAGCCAGCTCTCTGTACCTGGATATGTTGGGCTGATCTGACAAATAGGTATCTCTCTGTATAAGATCATATTAGACTAGTCTGCCATGTAACTAGCTCACTTTATATGGACATGTTGGACTACTCTGCCATGTAGCTAGCTCTTTGTATATAGACAAGTTGGACTTATCTGCCTTGTAGCTAGTACCCTATATATGGACATATTGGACTACTCTGCCATGTAGCTAACTCTCTGTATATGAACTTTTAGGACTCATCTGCCATATATCTAACTCTCAGTATATGGACATGTTGGACTCATCTGCCTTGAAGTTAGTACTCTGTAAATGGACATGTTGGACTACTTTGCCATGTATCTAGCTCTATGTACATGGATATGGTGAACTGATCTGTGAAGTAGGTAGCCTTGGTAAATGAACATATTGGACTTGACTGCCATGTAGATAGATCTCAGTATATGCACATGTTGGACTCATCTGCCATGTAGGTAGCTGTCAGGACATGGATATGCTGGACTGATCTGCCAAGCAGGAGCTCTCTGTATAAAAACATATGCAATTTGTCTGTCATGTAGCTAGCTCTCAGTATATGGTTATGTTGGACTCATCTGCCATGTAGCTAGTATCCTGTATATGGACATGTTGCACTACTCTGCCATGTAGTTAACTTTCTGTAAATAGACAACTTGAACTCATATGTCTTTTAGCTAGAACTCTGTATATGGCAATGATGCAGTACTCTGCCATGTAGCTAGATCTCTGTATATAGACAAGTTGGACTCATCTGCCTTGTAGCTAGTACCCTGTATATGGACATGGTGGGCTACTCTGCCATGTAGTTAGCTCTGTGTATATGGACATGTTGGATTCGTCTGCCATGTATCTAGCTCTCTGTACATGTATATGTTGGACTAATCTGTCAGGTAGGTAGCTCTCTGTATAAGAACAAATTGGACTTGTCTGCCATGTAGCTAGCTCCCTTTATATGGACATGTTGGTCTACTCTGCCATGTAGCTAGCTGTCAGTATATGGACAAGTTGTACTCATCTGCCATGAAGTTAGTACCCTTTATATGGACATGTTGGATTACTCTGCCATGTATCTCACTCTCAGTACATGGACACGATGGACATATCTTCCATGTAGCTAGAACTCTGTATATGGAAATGTTGCACTACACTGCCATGTAGCCAGCTCTCAGTACCTGGATATGTTGGGCTTATCTGACAAATAGGTAGCTCTCTGTATAAGAATATATTGGACTAGTCTGCAATGTAGCTAGCACCCTTTATATGGGCATGTTGGACTACTCTGCCATGTAGCTAGCTCTCAGTATATGAAAATATTCACCTTGTCTGCCATGTAGCTAGATCTCAGTATATGGACAAGTTGGACTCATCTGCCTTGAAATTAGTACCCTGTATATGAACATGTTGGACTACTTTGCCATGTAGTAATGTGTACATGGATATGGTGGGCTGATCTGCTAAATAGGTTGCTTTCTGTATATGACCATATTGTACTTGACTGCAATGTAGATAGGTCTCAGTATATGGACATGTTGGATGCATCTGCCATGTAGCTAGTACCCTGTATATGGGCATGTTACACTAGTGTGACATGAAGATTGCTGTAAGTGAATAAACACTTTGGACTCAGCTGTCTTGTAGCTTGAACTCGATATATGGAAATGATGCACTACTCAGCCATGTAGCTTGCTCCCTGTATATAGATAAGTTGAACTCATCTGCCTTGTAGCTAGTACCCTGTATATGGACATGTTGGACTACTCTGCCGTTTATCTAGCTCTCTGTATATGGACATTTTGGACTCGTCTGCCATGTATCTAACTCTCTGTACATGTATATATTGGACTGATCTGCCAAGGAGGTAGCTCTCTATATATGAACATATTGAACTTGTCTGCTCTGTAGCTAGCTCTCAGTATAGGAAAATGTTGGACACATCTGCCAAGTAGCTATAACTCTGTATATGGAAAAGTTGCACTACCCTGCCCTGTATCTAGCTCTCTGAATAGGGAGATTTTGTACTCGTCTGCCATGTAGCAAGCACTCTGTAAATGAATATGTTGGACTGATCTGCCAGGTAGGTAGCTCGCTGTATATGATCATGTTCGACTTGTCTGATATGTAACTAGCTCTCACTACATGGACACGTTGGATACATCTGCCATGTAGCTAGAAGTCAGTATATGGAAATGTTGCACTACTCTGCCATGTAGCTCCTCTCTGTATATAGACAAGTTGAACTCATCTGCCTTGTAACTACTACCCTGTATATGGACATGTTGCACTACCCTGCCATGTAGCTAGCTCTCTTTATAGGGACATTTTGGACTTGTGTGCCATGTATCTAGCTCTCTGTACATGGATATGTTGGGTTGTAATGCCAAGTAGGTAGCTCTCTGTATTAGAACATATTGAACTTGTCTGCCATGTATCTAGAACTCTTTATATGGACAAGTTGGACTCATCTGCCTTAAAGTTAGTAACCTGTATATGGACATGTTGGACTACTTTGCCATGTAGCTAGCTCTCTGTACATAGATATGGTGAACTGATCGGCCAAGTAGTTAGCTTTCTGTACAAGATCATATTGGATTAGTCTGCCATTTAGATAGGTCGCAGTATATGAACATGTTGGACTCAACTGGCATGTAGCTAGAACTCTGCATATGGAAATGTTGCACTACCCTGCGATGTAGCTAGCTCTCTGTACATGGATGTTTGGGACTTGTCTGCCATGTAGCCAGCTGTCTGTACATTGATATGTTGGGTTGTAATGCCAAGTAGGTAGCCCTCTGTTAAAGAACATATTGGAATTGTCTGCCATGTAGCTAGCAGTCATTACATGTACATGTTGGACTACTCTGCCATGAAGCTAGCTCTCAGTATATGGACTAGTTGGACTCATCTGTCTTGAAGTTAGTATCCTGTATATGGACATGTTGGATTACTCTGCCATGTGGCTAGCTCTCAGTATATGGACAAGTTGGACACATCTGTCATGTAGCTATAACTCTGTATATGGAAAGTTGCACTACACTGCCATGTAGCCAGCTCTCTGTACCTGTATATGTTGGGCTGATATGACAAATAGGTAGCTCTCTGTATAAGAACATATTGGACTAGTGTACCATGTAGCTAGCACCCTTTATATGGACATATTGGACTACTATGCCATGTAGCTAGCTCTCAGTATATGGACAAGTTGAACTCATCTGACTTGAAGTTAGTAGCCTTTATATGGACATGTTGGATTACTTTGCCATGTAGCTAGCTCTTTGGACATGGATATGGTGGACTGATCAGCCAAGTAGGTAGCTTTCTGTATATGAACATATTGAACTTCACTGTATGTATATAGGTCCCAGTATATGGACACGTTGGACTCATCTGCCATGTAGGTAGTACCCTGTATGCGGACATGTTGCACTACTCTGCCATGAAGATTGCTGTAAGTACTTGAACACTTTGGACTCATCTGCCATGTAGGTAGTACCCTGTATGCGGACATGTTGCACTACTCTGCCATGAAGATTGCTGTAAGTACTTGAACACTTTGGACTCATCTGCCATGTAGCTTGAACTCTGTATATGGCAATGTTGCACTAGTCTGCCATGTAGCTAGCTCTCTGTATATAAACAAGGTGGGCTCATCTGACTTGTAGTTAGTACCCTGTAAATGGACATGTTGAGCTACTCTGCCATTTAGCTAGCTCTCTGTGTATGGACATTTTGGACTCATCTGCCATGTATCTAGCTCTCTATACATGTATATGTTGGACTGATCAGCAAGGAGGTACTGTCTGTATATGAGGATATTGGACTTGCCTGCTATGTAGCTAGCTCTCAGTATAGGGACACGTTTAACACATCTGCTATGTAGCTAGAACTCTGTATATGGAAATGTTGCACTACTCTGCCATGTAGCTTGTTTTCTGTATATACACAAGTTGGACTCATCTGACTTGTAGCTAGAACTCTGTGTATGGAAATGTTGTACTACCCTGCCATGTAGCTACCTCTCAGTGTATGGACATTTTGGACTCGTCTGCCATGTAGCCAGCTCTCTGTACATGGATATGTTAGGGTGTAATGCCAAGTAGATAGTTCTCTATATAAGAACATATTGGACTTATCTGCCATGTAGCTAGCACACTTTATATGGACATGTTGGACTCATCTGCCTTGTAGCTAGTACCTTGTCTGCCATGTATCTAGCTCTCTGTATATGTATATGTTGGAATGATCTGCCAAGGAGGT
>NW_006408949.1:9581-14773 GCF_000296735.1 Chrysochloris asiatica
TCTGTATATGAACATATTGGACTTGTCTGCCATGTATCTAGCTCTCAGTATATGGACATGTTGGTCACAACTGCCACGAAGCTATAACTATGTATAAGGAAATGTTGCCCTACTCTGCCATGTAGCCAGCTCTCTGTATACAAACAAGTTGGACTCTTCTGCCTTGTAGCTAGAACTCTGTATATGGAAATGTTCCAAACTCTGCCATGTAGCTAGCTCTTTTTATATGAACATATTGGACTTATCTGGCTTTAGCTAGCTCTCAGTATATGGACATATTGGACTCATCTGCAATGTAGCTAGTACCCAGTATATGGACATGTAGCACTACTCTGCAATGTAGATTGCTCTAAGTATATGAAATCTTTGAACTCATCTAACATGTAGCTTGAACTCTGAATATAGAAATGATTCACTACTCCACCTTGCAGATAGCTCTCTTTATATAGACAAGTTGGACTCATCTGCCTTGTTGCTAGTACCATGTATATGGACATATTGGACTACTCTGCCATGTAGCAAGCTCACTGTATATGGACACGTTGGACACATCTGCCATGTAGCTAGAACTCTGTATATGGAAATGTTGCACTACTCTGCGATGTAACTAGCCCTATGTGTATAGACAAGTTGGACTCATCTGACTTGTAATTAGAAATCTGTACATGGAAAAGTTGCACTAGTCTGCAATGTAGCTAGCTCTCTGTATATAGACAAGTTGGACTCATCTGCCTTGTAGCTAGTACACTGCTTATGGACATGTTTGACTACTGTGCCATGTAGCGAGCTCTCTGTATATGGACATTTTGTACTCGTCTGCAATGTATCTAGCTATCTGTACATGTATATGTTGGACTGATCTGTCAAGGAGGTAGCTCTCTGTATATGAACATATTGGACTTGTCTGCTATGTAGCTAGCTCTCAGTATAGGGAAATATTGGACACATCTGCCATGTAGCTAGAACTCTGTATATGGAAATGTTGCACTACCCTGTCATGTAGCTAGCTCTCTGTATATGGAGATTTTGTACTCATCTGCCATGTAGCAAGCTCTCTGTAAATGGGTATGTTGGACTGATCTGCCAGGTAGCTAGCTTGCTGTATATGAACATATTGGACTTCTCTGCTATGTAGCTAGCTCTCTATACATGGACACGTTGGACACATCTGCCATGTAGCTATAACTCTGTATATGGAAATGTTGCACTACTCTCCCATGAATCTAGCTCTCTGTATATGAATATTTTAGACTTATCTGCCATGTAGATAGCTCTATGTACATGTATATGATGGACTGATCTGCCAAGTAGTAGCTTTCTGTATATGAACATATTGGACTTGACTGCCATCTAGATAGGTCTCAGTATATGGACATGTTGGACTACTCTGCTATGTAGATATCACTCTGTATATGAACATATTGTACTTGTCTGCCATGTAGCTAGCTTTCAGTATATGGAAAAGTTGGACTCTTCTGCCTTGATATTAGTACCCTTTATATGGACTTGTTGGACTACTTTCCCATGTACGTAGCTCTCTGTACATGGATATAGTGGACTGATCTGTGAAGTAGGTAGCTTTCTGTATATGAACATATTGGACTTGATTGCCATGTCGATGGGTCTCAGTATATGGACATGTTGGACTCTTCTGTCTTGTAGCTATTACACTGTATATGAACATATTGAACTACTCTGCTATGTAGCTAGCTCTTAGTATATGTACATGTTGGACACATCTGCCATGTAGCTAGAACTCTGTATATAGACAAGTTGGAATCATCTAACTTGTAGCTAGAAATCTGTATAAGAAAATGTTTCCCTACCCTACCATGTAGCCAGCTCTCTTTACATGGATATGTTGGACTGATCTGCCAAGTATGTAGCTCTCTGTATATGAACATATTGGACTTGTTTGCCATGTAGCTAGTAATCTTTATATGGACATGTTGGACTACACTGTCATGTAGCTAGCTCACAGTAATATGAACATTTTAGATTCATCTGCCATGTGGCTTGAACTCTGTATATGGAAATGATGCACTACTCTTTCATGTACCTAGCTCTTTGTATATAGACAAGTTGAACTCATCTACCTTGTAGCAAGGACCCTGTATATGGACATCTTGGACTACTCTGCCATGTAGCTAGCTCTCAGTATATTGACAAGTTGGACTCATCTGCCTTGTAGTCATTAAACTGTATATGGACATGTTGGACTAATCAGACATGTAACCAGCTCTCTGTATATGGACATTTTGGACTCGTATGCCATGTAGCTAGCTCTCTGTACATGGATACGTTGTACTGATCTGCCAAGTTGGTACCTTCTGTATATGAACATGTTGGAAATGTCTGCCATGTAGCTAGTTCTTAGTATATGAACATATTGGAATTGATTACCATGTAGCTAGCTCTCAGTATATGGAATTGTTACACTACTCTGACATGTAGCTAGTACACTGTATATGGACATATTGTACTTCTCTGCCATGCAGCTAACTCTCAGTATATGAACGTGTTGAACTCATCTGCCATGTATCTAGTACACTGTATGTGGACAAGTTGGATTACTCTGCCATGTTGCCAGCTCTCAGTATATGGACACATTGGACGCATCTGCCATGAAGGTAGCTCTCTGTACATGGATATGTTGGACTGATGTGCCTAGTAGGTAGCTCTCTGTATATGAACATATTGGACTTATCTGCATGTAGCTAACTCTCAGTATATGGACAAGTTAGACTCATCTGCCATGTAGCTAGTATCCTGTATATGGACATGTTCTACTACTCTGTCATGGAGCTAGCTCTCAGTATATGGACACATTGGACTCATCTGCCATGTAGCTTGAAATCTGTGTATGGAAATTATGCTCTACTCTACCATTTAGCTAGCTCTCTGTATATGGACATTTTCTACCCATCTGATATGTAGCTAGCTCTCAGTATATGGCCAAGTTGGACTCAACTGCCTCATAGCTAGAACTCAGTATATGGAAGTGTTGCACTACTCTGCCATGTAGCTAGCTCTTTGTATATAGACAAGTTGAATGCATGTGTCTTCTATCTAGAATTCTGGATATGTAAATGTTGCACTACATTGCCATGGAGCTAGCTCTCTGTATTTGAACAAATTGAAATTTTCTGCCATGTAGCTAGCTTTCAGTATATGGACACGTTTGACACATCTGACATGTCACTAGAACTCTATATAAGGAAATGAGGCAGTAACCTGCCATGTAGCTAGCTCTCTGTATATGGACATTTTGGACACATCTGCCATGTACCTAGAACTCTGTATATTGAAATGTTGCACTAACCTGCCATGTAGATAGCTCTCTGTATATGAACATATTGGACTTGTCTACCATGCAGCTAGCTCTCTGTACATTGATATGTTGTACTGATCTTCCAAGCAGGTAGCTCTCTGTATATAAACATATTGAACTCATCTGCCATGTAGCTTGTTCCCGTTATATGGATATGTTGGAATACACTGTCATGCAGCTAGCTCTCAGTATATGGACATGTTGAACACATCTGTCATCTAGCTAGCTCTCTGTATATGGACGTTTGGGACTCATCAGTCATGTTGCTAGCTCTCTTTACATGAATATGTTGGACTGATCTGCCAAATAGATAGCTATCTGTATATGAACATATTGGATTTGTCTGCAATGTAACTAGCTCTCAGTATATGAACACTTTGTACTCATGTGCTTGAACTCTGTATATGGAAATTATTCACTACTCTGCCATATAGCTAGCTCTCTGAATATAGACAAGTTGGACTCATCTGCCATGTAGCTATTACCCTGTATATGGACATGCTGTACTACTCTGTCATGTAGCTAGCTCTCAGTATATGGACATGTTGGGCTCATTTGTCAAGTAGGTAGTTTTCAGTACATGGATAAGTTGGACTGATCTGCCAAGAAGGTAGCTCTCTGTATTTGAACATATTGGACTTGTTTGCCATGTAGCTAGCGCTCAGTATTCGGACATGTTGGACTCATCTTCCATGTAGCTAGAACTCTGTTTATGGAAATGTAGCACTACACTGCTATAACTCTGTATATGGTAATGTTGTACTAGCCTGCAATGAAGGTAGCTCTCTGCATATTAACACATTGGACTTGTCTCCCATGTAGCTAGCACTCAGTATGTGTACATGTTGGACTCGTCTGTCAAGTAGCTAGTACCCTGTATATGGACATGTTGGACTACTCTGCCATGTAGCTTGCTCTCAGTATATGGACACATTGGACACATCTAACATTTAGCTAGAGCTCTGTATTTGGAAATGTTGCACTACCCTGTCATGTAGCTAACTCTCTGTATATAGACACGTTGGATTCATCTGCCTTGTAGCTAGAACTCTGTATATGGAAATGTTGCACTACACTGCCATGTAGCAAGCTCTCTGTATATGGAAATTTTGTACATGTCTGATATGTAGCTAGCTTTCTGTGCATGGATATGTTGGACTGATCTGCCAAGTAGGTAGCTCTCTGTATATGAACATATTGTACTTGTCTGCCATGAAGCTAGCTCCTAAAATAAGAACATGTTGGACTCATCTGTCATGTAGATAGTACCCTGTATATGGACAAGTTGTACTACTCTGACATGTAGCTAGGTCACAATATATGCACACGTTGAACACATCTACCATCTAGCTAGCTCTCTTATATGAACATTTTGGACTTGTCTTTCATGTAGTTAGCTCTCAGTATATGGTCATGTAGGACTCATCTGCCATGTAGCTAGTACCCTGTGTATGGTCATGTTGCACTACTTGGCCATTTAAGTAGCTCTCTGTATATAGACAAGTTGTATTCATCTGCCATGTAGCATGAACTTTGTATATGGAAATGATGCACTACTCTGCCAAGTAGTTAGCTCTCAGATTAAAGACAAGTTGGACTCTTCTGCCTTGTAGCGAGAACTCTGTATATGGAAGTGTTTCACTACACTGTCATGTAGCTAGCTCTCTGTATAGGAACACATTGGACAAATCTGCCATGTAGCTAGAACTCTGCATATGGAAATGTTGCTATACCTTGCCATGCAGCTAGCTCTCTGTATATGAGCATATTGGAATTGTATGCCATGTAGCTAGTTCTCTGTATATGGACACGTTGGACACATCTGCCATGTTGCTAGAACTCTGTATATGGAAATGATGCA
>NW_006408949.1:41068-42746 GCF_000296735.1 Chrysochloris asiatica
GTAGCTAGCTCTCAGTAAATGTACACGTTGGACACATCTGCCATGTAGCTAGAAGTATGTATATGGAAATGTTGCACTATTCTGCCTTGTAGCTAGCTCTCTGTATATACACAAGTTGGACTCATCTGCCTAGTTGCTAGAACTCTGTATATGGAAATATTGCACTACCCTGCCATGTAGGTATCTCTCTGTATATGGACATTTTGGACTCATCTGCCATGTAGCTAGCTGTCTTTACATGGATATGTTGTACAGATCTGCCAAGTAGGTAGATCTCTGTATATTAACATATTGGACTTGTATGACATGTAGCTAGCTCTCAGTATAAGGACACGTTGGACATATCTGCCATATTGGACTACTCTGCCAAGTAGCAAGCTCTCAGTATATAATCACTTTGGACTCATCTGCCATGTAGCTTGAACTCTGTATATGGAAATGTTGCACTACTCTTCCATGTAGCTAGCTCTCAGTATATGAACATTTTGGACTCGTCTGACATGTCGCGATCCACCTGTGCATGGATAGTTTGCACTGATCTGCCATGCAGCTAGTTCTCAGTATATGGACACATTGGACACATCTGCCATGTGGCTATAACTCTGTATATGGAAATGTTGCACTACCCTGCCAGGCAGTTAGCACTCTGTATATAGACAAGTTGGAATCACCTGCCTTGTAGCTAGAACTATGTATATGGAAAAGTTTCACTGCCCTGCCATGTAGGTAGCTCTCTGTATATGGACATTTTGGACTTGTCTGCCATGTAACTAGCTCTCTGTACATGGATATGTTGGACTTATCTGCCAAGTAGGTAGCTCTTTGTGTATGAACATATAGGACTTGTCTGCCATGTAGCTAGGTCTCAGTATATAGACTTGTTGGACTACTCTGCCATGTAGCTAGTACTCTATATATGGAAATGATGGATTACTCTGCCATGTTCCTAGCTCTCAGTGTATGGACACGTTGGACACATCTACCATGCAGCTAGAACTCTTTATATGGAAATGACGCACTACTTTGCCATGTAGCTAGCTCTCTGTATATCGACATTTTGGACTCGTCTTCCTTGTATCTAGCTCTCTGTACATGGATATGTTACTCTGATCTGCCTAGTATATGGAAATGTTGTACTACACTGTCATGTAGCTAGCTCTTTGTATATGGACATTTTGCACTAGTCTGCCATGTAGCTAGCTCTCTGTATATGGATATGTTGGACTGAACAGCCAAGTAGGTAGCTCTCTGTATATGAACATATTGGACATGTCTGACATGTAGGTAGTTCTAAGTATACGGACATATGGGACTCATCGGCTAGATCTCTATATAGGAACATGTTGGACTACTTTGCCATGTAGTTAGCTCTCAGTATATGAACACTTTGGACTCATTGTCCATGTAGCTTGAAATCTGTATATATGAAAGGTAGCAGTACTCTGCCATGTAGGTAGCTCTCTGTATATGGACATTTTGGACTTCTCTGACGTGTAGCTAGCTCTCTGTGCTTGGATATTTTGGACTGATCTGCCATGTAGGTAGAAGTCTGTATATGGAAATGTTTCACTACCATGACATGTAGTTGTTGTTGTTGTTGTTAAGTGCCGTCGAGTCAGTTCCGACCCATAGCGACCCTGTACAGGGTTTCCGAGGGTGTAAATCTTTATGGGAGTAG
>NW_006408949.1:42846-47350 GCF_000296735.1 Chrysochloris asiatica
CCTTAAGGTTTGCAGCCCGATTCGTAATCACTACGCTACCAGATCTCCTCTATGTATATAGACAAGTTGGACTCAACTGCCTTGTAGATAGAATTCTGTATATGGAGATGTTGCACGACCCTGCCATGTAGCTAGCTCTCTGTATATAGACAAGTTGGACTCATCTTCGTCGTAGCTAGTATTCTTTGTATGGACATGTTGGACTACTCTGCCATGTAGCTAGTGCTCAATACATGAACATTTTGGACTCATGTACCATGTAGCTAGTACCCTGTATATGAACATGCTGGACTACTCTGCCATGTAGCTAGCTCTCAGTATATGTACACGTTGGACACATCTGCTAGGTAGCTAGAACTCTGTATATGGAAATGATGCACTACTCTGCCATGTAGCTAGCTGTCTGTATATGGACATTTTGGACTTGTCTGCTGTGTAGCTAACTCTCTGTACATGGATATATTGGACTGATCTGCCATGTAGGTAGCTCTCTGTACAAGAACATATTGGACTTGTCTACCACATAGCTAATACTCAGTATATGCACATGTTGGTTACATCTGTCATGTAGCTAGAACTCTTTATATGGAAACTTTGCACTACACTGACATGTAGCTAGCTGTCTGTATATGGACATTTTGCACTCACCTTCCATTTAGCTAGCGCTCTGTACATGGGTATGATGGACTTATCTGTCAAGTAGGTAGCTCTCTGTATATGAACATATAAGACTTGTCTGCCATGTAGCTAGCTCTCAGTATATGGACACTGTGGATACATCTGCCATGTAGCTAGAACTCTGTATATGGACATGTTGGACTGCTCTGCCATGTAGCTAGCTCTCAGTATATGAACACTTTGGACTCGTCTGTCCTGTAGCTTGAACTCTGTATATGGAAACGATGCTCTACTCTGCCATGTACCTAGCTCTCTGTTTACAGACATTTTGGACTTGTCTGACATGTAGCTTGCTCTCTGTGCATGGATATTTTGGACTGATCTACCTTGTAGCTAGCTCCCAGTATATGGACACGTTGGACACATCTACCATGTAACTAGAACTCCACATATGGAAACGTTGCACTAGCTTGCCATGTAGTTAGCTCTTCGTATATGAACAACTTGGACTTGTCTGCCATGTTACTACTTCTCTGTACATGGATATGTTGGACTGATCTGCCAAGTAGGTAACTCTCTGTATATGAATATATTGGACTTATCTGCCATGTAGCTAGCTCTCAGTATATGGACAAGTTAGACATATCTGCCATGTACCTAGAACTCTGTATATGGAAAGGTTGCACTACTCTGCCATGTAGCTAACTCTCTCTATATAGACTAATATGCCTTGCAGCTAGAACTCTATATATGGCCATGTTGCACTAATCTGTCATGTAGCTAGCTCTGTATAAGGACATTTTGGTCTCGTCTCCCATATAGCTAGCTCCTCTACATGGATATGTTGGAATGATCTGCCAAGTAAGTACTTTATGTATATGAACATATTAGACTTGTCTGCCATGTAGCTAGCTCTCAGTGTATGGACATGTTGGACTTATTAGCCAAGGAGCTAGTCCTCTATATATACACATGTTATACTCTTTTGCCGTGTAGGTACTCTCACTTTATGGACATGTTGTACTAATCTGCCATGTAGCTATTACCCTTTATACAGACATGTCGGACCAATCTGCTAGATAGCTAGCTCTCAGTATATTGATATGTTGGGCACATCTGCCATATTTCTAGAACTCTTTATATGGAAATTTTGCACTACCCTGCCATGTAGCTAGCTTTCTATATTTGAACATATTGGACTTGTCTGCCTTGTAGCCAGCTGTAACGATATAGAAACATTGGACACATATGCAATGTAGCTAGAACTCTGTATATGGAAATGTTTCACTACTCTGACATGTAGCTAGCTCTCTGTATATAGAGAAGGTGGATTAATATGCATTACAGTTAGAATTCTGTATATGGAAATGTTGCACTAACTTGCCATGTAGCTAGCTCTCTTTATATGGACATTTTGGATTCCTCTGCCATGTAGCTAATTCTCTGCTATATGGATATGTTGCAATGATCTGCCATAAAGGTAGTTCTCTGTATATGAACATATTGGACTTGTCTGACATGTAGATAGCTCTCAATATATGGACATGTCGGAAACATCTGCCATGTAGCTAAAACTCTGTATATGGAAATGTTGCATTAAACTAGCATGTAGCTCGCTCTCTGTACATGGACAGTTTGGACTCATCTACCATGTAGCTAGCTCTATTTGTATAGACAAGTTGGACTAATCTGCCTTGTAGCTAGAACTCTGTATACTGAAATGTTGCACTACCCTGCCATGTAGCTAATTCTCTGTATGTGGACATTTTGAACTCTTGTGCCATGTAGCTAACTCTCTGTACATAGATATTTTAGACTGATCTACCATGACAGTATCTCTCAGTATATGGACATATTGCACACTGCTGACATGTAGCTAGAACTCTGTATATGGATATGTTGCACAACTCTGCCATGTAGCTAGCTGTCTGTATATGGACATTTTGGACTCGTCTGCCATGTAGCTATATCTTTGTACATGGATATGTTGGACTGATCGGCCAAGTAGCTAGCTCCCTGTACATGAACATATTGGACTTGACTGCCATGTAGCTAGCTCTCAGTACATGGACATGTTGGACTGATCTGCCATGTATCTAGTACCTTGTATATGTACATGTTGGATTACTCTGCTATGTAGCCAGCTCTCGGTATATGGACACGTTGGACATATCTGCTATCTAGCTAGAATTCTGTATATGGAAATGATGCACTACCCTGCCAGCTATTTGTATGTGAACATATTGGACATGTCTGCCATATAGTTAGATCTCTGTATAAGAAAATAATGGCCATGTCTGCCATGTAGCTAGCTCTCTGTGTTTGAACATATTTGCTATATGTGCCATAGAGCTAGTTCTCTGTATATAGACAAGTTGGACTCATCTGCCTTGTAGCTAGAACTCTGTATATGGAAATGTTGCACTACCCTGCCATGTAGCTAGCTCTTTGTACATGGATATATGGGACTGATCTGCCATGTAGCTTGCTCTCAGTATATGGACATTTTGAACTCATCTGCATTGTAGCTAGTACCCTGTATATGGACATGTCGGACTACTCTGCCATGTAGCTGGCTCTCAGTATATGTACACATTGGACACGTCTGCCATGTAGCTAGAACTCTGTATATGAAATGTTGCACTACCCTGCCATGTAGCTAGCTTTCTGTATATGGACATATTGGACTCATATGCCATGTAGCTAGCTCTCTGTACATGGATATGTTGTACTGATCTGTCAAGTAGGTAGCTCTCTGTATATGAACATATTGGACTTGTCTGCCATGTAGCTAGCTCTCATTATAAGGACATGAAGGACTCCTCTCTCCTGTAGATAGTACCCTGTATATGGACATGTTGGACTACTCTGCCATGTAGCTAGCTCTCAATATATAGACACATTGTACACATCTGTCATGTAGCTAGAACTCTGTATATAGAAATGTTGTACTCCTCTGCCATGTAGCTAGCTCTCTGTATATGAACATATTGGACTTGTCTGCCATGTAGCTATCTCTCAATATATGGACAAATTGGACTCATTTGCCATGTAGCTAGTACCCTGTATATGGACATGTTGAACTACTCCGCCATGTAGCTAGCTCTCAGTATATGAGCACTTTGTACTCATCTGCCATGGAGCTTGATCTCTGTATACGGAAATGATGGATTTATCTGCCATGTAGCTAGTACCCTGTATATGGACATGTTGGACTACTCTTCCATGTAGCTAGCTCTCAGTATATGGACATGCTGCACACATCTGCCATGTAGCTAAATCTCTGTATATGGAAATGTTGCACTACCCTGTCATGTAGCTAGCTCTCTGTATATGGACAAATTTAACTCATCTGCGATGTAGCTAGCTCTCTGTACATGGCTATGTTGGATTGATCTTCCAGGTAGGTAACTCTCTGTTTATGAACATATTGGACTTGTATGCTATTTTTCAAATTTATGCTCCAACCACTAAAGCCAGTGATGATGAAATATAAGAATTCTACAAACTTCTTCAGTCTGAAATTGATTGAACATGCAATCAAGATGTATTGCTCATTTCTGGTGACTGGAATGCAAATGTAGGGAGCAAAGAGGAGGTTCCAGTAGTTGGAAAATTTGGATTTGGTGATAGAAATGATGCTGGAGAACTAATGATAGATTTCTGCAAGACAAATGATTTGTTTATTTCAAATATCTTCTTTAGACAGCATAAGAGATGACTATACACATGGACATCGCTGGATGGAACACATAGAAATCAAATTGACTACATCTGTGGAAAGAGAAGATGGAAAAGCTCCATATCATCAGGCCAGGGGCAGACTATGGAAGAGACCATCAATTACTGATATGCAAATTCAAATTAAAGCTGAAGAATATGAAAA
>NW_006408949.1:47450-51415 GCF_000296735.1 Chrysochloris asiatica
TGTAGCTAGAACTCTGTATATGGAAATGTTGCACTACCCTGCCATGTAGCTAGCTCTCTGTATGTGGATATTTTGGATTCATCTGACATGTAGCTAACTCTCTGTTCTTGTATATTTTGAATTGATCTCGCATGCAGCTAGCTCTCAGTATATGGACACTTTGGACACATATGCCATGTAGCTAGAACTATGTATATGGAAATGTTGCACTACCCTGTCATGTAGCTAGCTCTCAGTGTATGGACATTTTGGGCAATCTGCCATGTAGCTAGAACTCTTTTTGTGGAAATCTTGAACTACTCTGCAATGTAGCTAGCTCTCAGTATACAGACAAGTTGGAATCTTCTGCCTTGTATCTAGAACTCAGTATATGGAAATGTTGCACGAACCTGCCATGTAGCTAACTCTCTTTATATGGACATATTGGACTTGTCTGCCATGTAGCTAGCTCTTTGTATATGGATATGTTGGCCTGATCTGCCAAGTAGATAGCTCTCTGTATATGAACATATTGTACTTGTCTGCCATGTGGATAGCTCTCAGTATATGCACAATTTGGACATATCTGCCTGAAGCTTGAAATCTGTATATGAAAATTATGCACTACACTGCCATGTAGCTAGCTCTCTGTATATGAATATTTTGGACATATCTGACATGTATCTAGAACTTTGTATATGGAAATGTTGCACTAGCCTGTCACGTAGGTAGCTTTCTGTTTATGAACATATTGCACTTCTCTGTCATGTAGCTAGGTCCCTGTACATGCAGACTTTGGACTGATCTTCCAAGTAGATAGCTCTCTGTATGTGAACATATTGGAATAATCTGCCATGTAGCTACTACTCTGTATATGGACATGTTGGACACATTTGCCATGTAGCTAGCTCACTGTATATGGACATTTTGGTTTCGTCTGACAGGTATCTTGGATATGTTGGTTTGATCTGCCAAGTAGATAGCTCTCTGTATATGAACATATTGGACTAATCTACCATGTAGCTAGATCTCAGTACATGGATATTTTGGACTCATCTGCCATGTAGTTAGTACCCTGTATTTGGACACAGTGGACTGCTCGGCCATGTAGCTAGCTCTCATTATATGAACACTTTGGACTCATCTGCCATGTGTCTTAAACTCTATATATGGAAAAGATGTTTTACTCTGCCATGTAGCTAACTCTCTGTATATGGACATTTTTGACTCATCTGCAATGTAGCTAGTCCCCTGTATATGGACATATTGGACTGATGTGCCATGTAGGCAGCTCTCAGTATATGGACAATTTGGACACATCTGCCATGTAGTTAGAACTCTGTATATGGAAATGTTGTACTAGTCTGCCATGTTGCTAGCTTTGTATATATGAACGTATTGGAATTGTCTGCCATGTAGCTATCTCTCAGTATATGCACATGTTGGATTAATCTGCCATGTAGCTAGTACCCTGTATATGGACATGTTGGACTACTCTGCCAGGTAGCTAGCACTTAGTATATGGACACATTGGAATCATCTGCCATGTTGGTAGCTCTTAGTACATGGGTATGTTGGACTGATCTGCCAAGTAGGTAGCTCTCTGTATGTGAACATATTGTATTTGTCTGCCAATTAACTAGCTCTCTGTACATGTATATGTTGGACTGATCTGTCAAATAGCTAGCGCTCTGTATATAGACAAGTTGGAGTAATGTGCCTCGTGGCTAGATCACTGTATATGGAAATGTTGGTGTACCCTTCCATGTAGCTAGCCATCTGTATATAGACAATTTGGACTCATCTGACTTGTAGCTACAACTCTGTATATGGAAATGTTACACTACCCTGCCATCTAGCTAGCTCTCATTATATGGACACATTGGACACATCTGCCATGTAGCTTGTACTCTTTATATGGACATGTTCGACTACTCTGCCATGTAGCTAGCTCTCTGTACAGGAATATGTTGGACTGATCTGCCAGTTAGGTAACTCTCTGTATATGAACATATTGGACTTGTCCGACATGACTCTAACTCTCAGTATATAGAAATGTTGGACACATATGCCATGTATCAAGTACCCTGTATGTGGACATGTTGGACTACTCTGCCATGTAGCTAGCTCTCATTATGTGGACATGTTGGATACATCTGCCATGTAGCTAGAACTCTATATATGGACATGTTGCACTACTATGCCATGTAGCTAGCTCTCTGTATATAGACAAGTTGGACTCATCAGCCTTGTAGAAAGAACTGTGTATATGGATATGTTTCACTACCCTTGCATGTAGTTAACTCTCTGTATATAGACAAGGTGGAAACATCTTCCATGTTGCTAGAACTCTGTATATTGAAATGTTGCACTACGCTGCCATGAAGCTAGCTCTCTGTATATGGACATTTTGGACTTGTCTGCCATGTATCTAGCTCTCAGTATATGGACATGTTGGAGTCATCTGCCATGTAGCTAGTAGCCTGTATATGGACATGTTGTACTACTCTGCCATGTAGCTAGCTCTCGGTATATAGACAAGTTGGACTCATCTACCTTGTAGCCAGTACCTTGTATATGGACATGTTGGAGTACTCTGCCATGTACCTAGCTCTCAGTATATGGATATGTTGGACTCATCTGCCATGTAGTTTGAAATCTGTATATTAAAATGATGCACTACACTGCCATTTAGCAAGCTCACTATATGGACATTTTGGACTCCTCGTTCATGTAGCTAGCTCTCAATATATGGAAATGTTGGAGTACTCTGCCATGTACCTAGCTCTCAATATATGGATACGTTGGACACATCAGCCATATAGCTAGAACTCTGTATATGGAAAAGTTGCAGTACCCTGCCATGTAGCTAGCTCTCTGTATATGGACATTTTGGACTCTTCTGACATGTAGTTAGCTCTCTGTACATAGATATGTTGGACTGATCTGCTAAGTAGGCAGTTCTCTGTATGTGAACATATTGGACTTCTCTGCCATGAAGCTAGCCCTCTGTATAAAGACAAGTTGGACTCATCTGTGTTTTAGTTAGAACGCTGTACATGGCAATGGACAAATCTGCAATGTAGGTAGTTCTCAGTATAAGGACATGTTTGACTCATCTGCCATGTAGCTAGCTCTCTGTATATGGACATTTTGGACTCTTCTGCTATGTATCTACCTCTCTGTAAATAGATATGTTTGACTGAACTGCGAAATATGTAGCTCTCTGTATATGAACATATTGGACTTGTCTACCATGTAGCTAGCTCTCAGTATATGGACATGTTGGACTCATCTGCCATATAGCTAGTACCATGTATATGGACATGTTGGAGTCCTCAGCCATGTAGCTAGCTCTCTGTATATGGACATGTTGGACACATCGGCCATTTAGCTTGAACTCTGTATATGGAAATGATGCAGTACTCTGCCATGCAACTAGCTCTATCTATAAAAACAAGTTTGATTCATTTTCCATGTAGCTAGTACCCTGTATTTGGACATGTTGCACTACTCTGTTATGTAGCTAGTTCTAAGTATATGGAAATGTTGGACACATCTTCCATGTAGCTAGAACTCTGTATATGGAAAAGTTTCACTACCCTGCTGTATAGCTAGCTCTTTGTATATGAACATATTGGACTTGTCAGCCATGTAGGTAGCTCTCAGTTTATGGACACCTTGGACACATCTGCCATGTAGCTAGAACTCTGTATATGGAAATGTTGCACTACTCTGTCATGTAGCTAGATCTGTGTATATAGACAAGTTGTACTCACCTGCCTTGTAGCTAGAACTCTATATATGGAAATGTAGCACTACCCTGCCATGTAGCTACCATTCTGTATATGGACATTTTGGACTCATATGCCATGTAACTAGCTCTCTGTACATGGATATGTTGTACTCATGCCAAATAGATGTTGTTGTTGTTGTTATGTGCCATCGAGTCGGTTCCGACCCATAGCGACCCTGTATAGGGTTTC
>NW_006408949.1:51515-53180 GCF_000296735.1 Chrysochloris asiatica
GAGGGTGTAAATCTTTACGGGAGTAGAAAGCCTCATCTTTCTCCCGCGGATCAGCTGGTAGTTTCGAACCGCTGACCTTAAGGTTCGCAGCCCGATTCGTAACCACTAGGCTACCAGAGCTAAGTAGATAGCTCTCTTTTAATGAACATATTGGACTTGTCTGCCATGTATTGAGCTCTCTGTATATTGACACGTTTGGCACATCTGCCATGTAGCTAGAACTCTATATACGGAAATTATGCACTACTCTTCCATGTAGCCAACTCTCTGTATATAGACCAGTTGGAGTCATCTGCTTTGTAGCTAGAACTCTGTATATGGAAATGTTGTTCTACCCTGCCATGTAGGTAGCTCTCTCTATATCGACATTTTGAACTCGTCTGCCATGTATCTCGCTCTCTGTACATGGATATAAGCTCTCTCTATATCGTCATTTTGGACTCGTCTGCCATGTATCTCGCTATCTGTACATGGATATATTGGACTCATCTGACTTGTAGCTAGAAGTCTGACATGTAGCTAGGTCTCCCTATAAGGACACGTTGGAAACATCTGCCATGTAGCTAGAACTCTGTTTATGGAAATGTTGCATTACACTGTCACGTAGCTAGCTCTCTATATATGGACATTTTGGTCTAGTCTGCCATGTAGCTAGCTCGCTGTGCATGGATATGTTGGACTGAACTGCCACGTAGGTAGCTCTCTTTACGTGAACATATTGGACTTCTCTGTCATGTAGCTATTTCTCAGTATACGGGCACATGGGACTCATTGGCCCTGCAGCTAGAACACAGTATATGGACATGTTGGACTACTCTGCCATGTAGCTATCTCTCAGTATTTTCAGTATATGAACACGTTGGGCTCATCTGCCATGTAGCTTGAAATCTGTATATGGAAATGTAGCACTATTCTGCCATGTAGATAGCTCTCTATATATGGTCATTTTGAACTTTTCTGACATGTAGCTAGCTCTCTGTGCATGGATATTTTGGACTGATCTGCCATGTAGTTAGCTCTCAGTATATGGACAAGTTGGACACATCTACCATGTAGCTAGAACTCTGTATATGAAAATGTTGCACTACTCTGCTATGTAGCTAGCTCTCTCTATATAGACAAGTTGGACTCATCTGCCTTGTAGCTTGAACTATGTATATGGAAATGTTGCACTACCCTCCCATGTAGCTAGCTTTCTGTATATGGATATTATGGACTGATCTATCAAGTAGGTAGCTCTTTGTATATGAACATATTGGACTTGTTTGCCATGTAGATAGCTCTCAGTATATAAATATGTTGGAAATATCTTCCATGTAGCTGGTACCCTGTATATGCACTTGTTGGACTACTCTTCCATGTAGGTAACTCTCAGTATATGGACACGTTGGATACATCAGCCAAGTAGCTAGAACTCTGTATATGGATATGTTGCACAACTCTGCCATGTGGCTAGCTCTCTGCATATGGACATTTTAGACTTGTCTGCCATGTAACTACATCTTTGTTCATGGTTATGTTGGACTGATCTGCAAAGTAGGTAGCTCTCTGTGCATAAACATATTGGACTTGACTGCCATGTTACTAGCTCTCAGTACATGGACATGTTGGATTCATCTGCCATGTAGCTAGTACCTTGTATATGGACATGTAGGACTACTCTGC
>NW_006408949.1:53680-54240 GCF_000296735.1 Chrysochloris asiatica
TGTAAATCTTTACGGGAGTAGGAAGCCTCATCTTTCTCCCGCGGAGCGGCTGGTAGTTTCGAACCGCTGACCTAAAGGTTCGCAGCCCGATTCGTAACCACTACGCTACTAGCCCTCTGTATATAAACAAGTTAATCTCATTTTCCTTGTAGCTAGAACTCTGTATATGGAAATGATGCACTACCCTGCCATGTAGCTAGCTCTCTGTATATGTACATTTTGGACTCTTCTGCCATGTAGCAGGCTCTCTGTAAATGGATATGTTGGACTGATCTGCCAAGTAGGTAGCTCTCAGTATATGGAAACATTAGAGACATCTGTTATTTAGCTAGAACTCTGTATATGGAAATGTCGCACAACCCTTCCATGTAGCTAGTTCTCTGTTTATGGACATTTTGGACTTGTCTGCCTTGTAGCTAGCTCTCTGTATATGGATATGTTGGACTGATCTGCCAAGTAGGTAGCTCTCAGTATATGGAAACGTTGGACACATCTGCTATTTAGCTAGAACTCTGTATATGGAAATGTCGCACAACCCTTCCATGTAGCTAGCTCTCTGT
>NW_006408949.1:54340-69968 GCF_000296735.1 Chrysochloris asiatica
GTCCGTCTTATCTGCCAGGAAGCTAGCTCTCTGTATATGGATATGTTGGACTTATCTATCTGGTAGCTAGGTCTCTGCATATGGATATGTTGGACTGATCTGCCAAGTAGGTAGCTCTCTGTATATGAACATATTGGACTTGTCTGCCATGTAGCTAGCTTTCTGTATATAGACAAGTTGGACTCATCTGCCTTGTAGCTAGAACTCTGTATATTGAAATGTTGCACTACTTTGAAATGTAGTTAGCTCTCAGTATATGGACATGTTGGACACATCTGCTGTATAGCTAGAACACTGTATATGGATATGTTGCTTTACACTGTCATTTAGCTATTCTCTGTATATGGACATTTTGGACAAGTCTGCCATGTAGCTAGCTCTCTATACAAGGATATGTTGGACTGAACTGCCACGTAGGAAGCTCTCTTTATATGAACATATTGGACTAGTCTGTCATGTAGCTAGTTCTCAGTATACAGACACGTGAGACTAATTGGCCATGTAGCTAGAACACTATATATGGACATGTTGGACTACTCTGCCATATAGCTAGCTCTCAGTATATGAACACTTTGGACTCATCTGCCATGTAGCTTGAAATCTGTATATGGAAATGTGGCACTTCTCTGCCATGTAGCTAGCTCTCTATATATGGCCATTTTGCACTTGTCTGACATGTAGCTAGCTCTCTGTGCATGGATATTTTGGACTAATCTGCCATGTAGCTAGCTCTCAGTATATGGACAAGTTGGACATATCTACCATGTAGCTTGAACTCTGTACATGAAAATGTTGCACTACTCTGTCATGTAGCTAGCTCACTGTATATAGACAAGTAGGACTCATCTGCCTTGTATCTTGAACTCTGTATATGGAAATGTTGCACTACCCTAACATGCAGCTAGCTCTCTGTATATGGATATTTGGAGTCATCTGCCATGTAGCTAGTCTCTGTACATGGATATGTTGAACTGTTCTATCAATTAGGTAGCTCTCTGTATATGAACATATTGGACTTGTTTGCCATGTAGGTAGCTCTCAGTATATAAATATGTTTGACTTATCTGCCATGTAGCTAGTACCCTATATATGGACTTGTTGGACTACTCTGCCATGTAGGTAGCTCTCAGTATATGGACACATTGGATACATCAGCCATGCAGCTAGAACTCTGTATATGGAAATGTTGCACTACTCTGCCATGTAGCTAACTCTCTGTATATGGACATTTTGGACTTGTCTGACATGTAGCTAGCTCTCTGTACATGGAAATGTTATAGTGATCTGACAAGTAAGTAGCTCTCTGTATATGAACATATTGGACTTGTCTGCCATGTAGCTAGGCCTCATTATATGGACACGTTGGACACGTATGCCATGTAGCTTGAACTCTAATATATGGAAATGTTGCACTACTCTGCCATGTAGCTAGCTCTCTGTACATAGACAAGTTGAACTCATCAGTTTTGTAGCTAGAACTCTGTATATGGAAATGTTGCTCTACCCTGGCATGTTGCTAGTTCTCTGTATAGGTACATTTTGGACTCAAGTGCCATGTAGCTATCTCTCTGTACATGGATATGTTGGACTGATCTATCAAGTAGGTAGCTCTCTGTATACATACATATTGGACTTGTTAGCCATGTAGATAGCTCTCAGTTTATAAATATGTTGGACTTATCTGCCATGTAGTTAGTATCTGTATATTGACTTGTTGGACTACTCTGCCATGTAGGTAGCTCTCAATATATGGAGACGTTGGATACCTAAGTCATGTAGCTAGAATTCTGTATATGGAAATGTTACACTACTCTGCCACGTAGCTAGCTCTCTGTATATTGACATTTTGGACTCATCTGCAATGTAACTTACTCTGTATACATGGAAATGTTGTACTGATATGCCAAGTAGGTAGCTCTCTGTATGTGATCATGTTGGATTTGCTGCCATGGGACTAGCTCTCAATATATGGACATATTGGATCATTTGCCAGGTAGCTGGTCCTCTATATATACACATGTTGTACTCATTTACCATGTAGATAACTCTCAAAATATGTACATGTTGGATTCATCCGCTATGTAGCTAGTATCCTCAATATGGAATTGTAGAACTCATCTGCCATGTATCTAGCTCTCTCTATATGGACATGTTGGACACATCTGCCATGTAGCTAGAACTCTGTATATGGAAATGTTGCACGACTCTGCCATGCAGCTAGTTCTATTTAAATAGACAAGATGTACTCATATGCCTTGCAGCTAGAACATATTGGACTTGACTGCCATGTAGCTAGCTCTCAGTACATGGAAATGTTGGACTCATCTGCCATGTAGCTAGTACCTTGTATATGGACATGTTGCACTACTCTGTCATGTTGCTTGCTCTCAGTACATGGACACGTTGGACATATCTGTTATGTAGCTCAAATTCTGTATATGGAAATGTTGCACTGCCCTGCCATAAAACCCACTCTTTGTATATAAACATATTGGACATGTCTGCTATTAAGCTAGTTCTCTGTATATGAACATAATGGACACGTCTGCAATGCAGCTAGCACTTTGTGTATGAACATATTGGCTATATCTGCCATATAGCTAGCGCTCTGTATATAGACAAGTTGTACTCAACTGACTTGTAGCTAGAAATATGTATATCAAAATGTTGATCTACCCTGCCATGTAGTTAGTACCCTGTATATGGACATGTTGGACTACTCTGACTTGGATCTAACTCTCAGTATATGGACACGTTGAACACATCTGCCATGTAGCTACAACTCTGTATATGGAAATGTTGCACTACTCTGCCATGTAGCTATTTCTATTTATATAGACAAGTTGGACTCATCTGCCTTGTAGCTAGAACTGTGTATATGGAAATGTTGCACTACGCTGCCATGTAGCTAGCTCTCTGTATATGGACATTTTGGACTCGTCTGCCATGTAGCTAGGTCTCAGTATATGGAAACGTTGGACACATCTGCCATGTAGCTAGAACTCTGTATATGGAAATGTTGCACTATTCTGCCATGTAGCTAGCTCTCTTTATATGGACATTTTGGACTCGTCTGCCATGTAGTTAACTCTCTGTACATGGATATGTTGGACTGATCTGCAAATAGATAACTCTCTGTATATGAACATATTGGATTTGTCAGCCATATATCTAGCTCTCTGTATGTGGACAGGTTGGACTCATCTGCCATGTAGCTTGTACCCTGTATAGGGACATGTTGGACTCATCTGCCATGTATGTAGCTCTCAGTATATGGACACGGTGGACACATCTGCCATGATGCTGGAACTCTGTATATGGAAATGTTGCACTACTCTGTCATGTAGCTAGCTCTCTGTATATAGTGAAGCTAGACTCATCTGGCATGTAACTAGAACTATGTATATGGAAATGTTGCACTACCTTGCCATGTAGTTAGCTCTTTGAATATGGACATTTTGGACTTTTCTGCCATGTAGCTAGCTCTCTGTACATGGATAGGTTGGACTGTTCTGAAAAGTAGGTAGCTTTCTGCATATGAAAATATTGGACTTGTGTATCATGTAGCTAGTTCTCAGTATATAGACAAGTTGGACTCATCTGCCTTGTAGCTAGAACTCTGTATATGGAAATATTTCACTACCCTGCCTTGTAGCTAGCTCTATATATATAGACAAGTTGGACTCATCTGCCTTGTAGCTAGATCTCTGTATACGCAAGTGTTGCTCTATGCTGCTATGTATATGGACATTTTGGACTCGTCTGCCATGTAGCTAACTCTCTATACATTGAAATTTTCGACTGATCTGCCATGTCCTTAGCTCTAAGTTTATGGACACGTTGGGCACATATGCCTTGTAGCTAGTCCTCTGTATATAGAGAAGTTGAAGTCATCTGCCTTGAAGTTACAACTCTGTATATGGAAATGTTGCACTACTCTGCCATGTAGCTAGCTCTCTGTATATGGACATTTTGGATTCGTCTGTCATGTAGCAGGCTCTCTGTAAATGGATATGTTGGACTGATCTGTCTGGTAGGTAGCTCTAAATATATGGAAATGTTGGACACATCTGCTATGTAGCTAGAACTCTGTATATGGAAATGTTGCACCACTCTACCTTGTAGCTAGCTCTCTGTATATAGACAGGTTGGACTCATCTGCCTTGTAGCTATAACTCTGTATATGTAAATATTGCACTAACATGCCATGTAGCTAGCTCTCTGTATATGCACATTTTGGACTCATCTGACATGTAGCTAGTTCTGTGTGCATGGATATTTGGACTGATCTACCATGTTGCTAATTCTCTGTATATAGTCAAGTTGGACTCATCTGCTTTGTAGCTAGAACTCTGTACATGGAAATGTTGCAATACACTGCCATGTAGCTAGCTCTGTGTATATGAAAATACTGGAATTGTCTGCCATGGAGCTAGCTCACGGTATATGGACATGTTAGACTCATCTGCCATGTAGGTAGTACCCTGTATATGGACATGTTGGACTACTCTGCCATGTAACTAAGTCTCAGTATATGGACAAGTTGGGCTCATCTGCCATGAAGCTACAACTCTTTATATGGAAATGTTGTACTACCCTGCCATGTAGCTAGCTCTCTATATATAATCAAGCAGATCTCATCTGCCTTGTATCTAGAACTCTGTATATGAACATGTTGGACTCATTTGCCAAGGAGCCATTCCTCTATATATACACATGTTGGACTCATTTGCCATGTAGTGAACTCAATATATGGACACGTTGGACTCATATGCCATGTAGCTTATACCCTGTATATTGACATGTTGGACTACATTGCCATGTAGCTAGTACCCTGTATATGGACATGTGGTACTACTCTGCCATGTAGCTAGCTCTCAGTATATGAACACATTGGATTCATCTGGCATGTAGCTTGAACTCTGTATATGAAAACGATGCACTACTCTGCCATGTAGCTAGCTGTCTCTATATGGACATTTTGGACTCGTCTGAGATGTAGCTAGCTCTCTGTGCATGAATATTGTGGACTGATCTGCCTTGTAGGTAGCTCTCAGTATATGGACACATCTGACATGTACGTAGAACTCTATATATGGAAATGTTGCAATACCCTGCCATGTAGTGAGCTCTCTGTATATGAGCATATTGGACTTGTCTGCTATATAGCTAGCTCTCATTATATGGACATGTTGGATTCATCTGCCATGTAGCTAGAACTCTGTATATGGAAATGTAACACTACCATGCCATGTAGCTAGCTCTCTGTATATAGACAAGTTGGACTCATCTGCCTTTTTACTAGAACTCTGTATATGGACATTTTCGAATTGTCTGTCATGTAGCTAGCTGTCTGTACATGGGTATGTTAGACTGATCTGCCAAGTAGTTACCTCTCTGGATATGAACATATTGAACTTGTCTGACATGTAGCTTACTCTCAGTATATGGACACTTTGGACACATCTGTCATGTACCTAGAACTCTGTATATGGAAATGTGGATCTAGTATGCCATGTAGCTAGCCTTCTGTATATAGACAAGTTGGACTTATCTACCTTGTAGCTAGAACTCTGTACATGGAAATGTTGAAATACCCTGCCATGTAGCGAGCTCTCAGCATATGAATATATTGGACTTTTCTGCTATGTAGATAGCTCTCATTATATGGACATGTTGCACTCATCTGCCATGTAGCTAGAACTCTGTATATGAAAATGTTGTATATGAAAATGTTGCACAACCCAGTCATATAGACAACTTGGACTCATCTGCCTTGTAGCTAGAACACTGCATATGGAAATATTGCACTACCCTGCCATGTACCTAGCTCTCTCTATATGAACATTTTGGACTCACCTGCCCTGTATGTAGCTCTCTATACATGGATATGTTGGACTGATCTGCCAAGTTGGTAGCTCTCTGTATATGGACACGTCAGACACATCTGCCATGTATCTAGAACTCTGTATATGGAAATGTTGCACTACTCTTCCATGTAGATAGCTCTCTGTGCATGGATATGTTGGACACATCTGCCTTGTAGGTATAATTCTGTATATGGACATGTTGCACTACCCTTGCATGTAGCTAGCTCTCTGTATATTGACATTTTGGACTCGAACACCAAGTAGCTACCTCCTGTACAAGGATATGTTGAACTGATGTGCTAAGTAGGTAGCTCTCTGTATATGAATATACTGGCCTTGTTTGCCATGTAGCTAGCTCTCAGTATATGGACACGTTGGACACATCTGTCATGTAGCTAGAACTCTGTATATAGAAATGTTGCACTACACTTCCATGTAGTTAGCTCTCTTTATATGGAGAACTTGGACTTATAAGCCTTGTAGCTAGAACACTGTATGTGGAAATATTGAACTACCCTGCCATGTAGCTAGATGTCTGTATATGGAAATTTTGGACTCGACTACTATGCAGCTAGCTCTCTCTACATGGATATGTTGTACTGATGTGCCAAGTAGGTAGCTCTCCAAATATGAACTCATTAGACTTATCTGCCATATAGCTAGCTCTCAGTATATGGACAAGTTGGACACATCTGCCATGTATCTAGAACTCTGTACATGGAAATTTTGCACTACTCTTCCATGTAGATAGCTCTCTTTACATGGATATGTTGGACTCATCTTCCTTGAAGCTAGAACACTGTATGTGGAAATATTGAACTACCCTGGCATGTAGCTAGCTCTCTGTATATTGACATTTTGGACTCGTATGCCATGTAGCTAGCTCCTGTACAAGGATATGTTGAACTGATGTGCCAAATAGGTAGCTCTCTGCATATGAACATATTGGACTTGTCTACCTTGTAGCTAGCACTCAGGATCTGGACACGTTGGACATATCTGCCATGTAGTTGGAACTCTGTATACGGACATGTTGGACTACACTACGATGTAGCTAGCTCTCAATATATGAACAATTGATACTCATCTGACATGTAGCTAGAACTCTGTATGTGGAAATGATGTACTACTCTGCCATGGATTTAGCTCTCTGTATATAGCCAACTTGGACTCATCTGCCTTGTAGCTAGAACTCTATATATGGAAATATAGCACTACCCTGTCATGTAGTTAGCTCTCAGTATATGGACACATTGGATACATCTGCCATGAAGCTAGAACTCTGTATATGGAAATGTTGTACTACTCTGCCATGTAGCAAACTCTCTGTGTATAGAGAAGTTGGACTAATCTGCCTTGTAGCTAGAACTCTGTATAAGGACATGTTGCTCTTCCCAGTCATGTAGTTAGCTCTGTGTTTATGGACATTATGGACAAATATGCCATGTAGCTAGCTCTCTCTACATGGATATGTTGAACTGATCTGCCAAGTAGGTAGCTCTCTGTATATGAACATATTGAACTTGTCTGCCATGGAGCTAGCTCTAAGGATATGGACATGTTGCACACATCTGCCATGTAGCTAGAACTCTGTATATGGAAATGTTGCAGTACACTTCCATGTAGTTAGCTCCCTTTATATAGACAATTTGGACTATATAAATTTGGCAGACGAGTCCCAAGTGTTCATATATTGAGACCTAGCTACATCGTAGAGCAGTTCAACATGTCCATATACAGAGTTTAGCGACATGGCAGATGTGACCAATGTGTCCATATACTGAGAGCTAGCTACATGGCAGAGTAGCCCAATATTTCCATATACAGAGTTCTAGCTATGAGGCAGATGAGTCCAAGATGTCTAGAAACAGATAGCTAGCTCAATGACAGGGTAGTGCAACATTTCTATATACAGAGTTCTAGGTGCAAGGCAAATGAGCCCAACATTTCTATATACAGAAATCTAGTAACATGGCAGAGTAGTGCAATATATCCATATACAGAGTTCTAGATACATGGCAGATGTGTTCAACGTGTCCATATCCTCAGAGCCAGATAAATGGAAGACACATCCAATATGTTCAAGTACAGAAAGCTAGCTACTTGGCAGGGTTGTGCAACATTTCCATATACTGATTTCTAGCTACATGGCAGATGTGTCCAACGTGTCCATATACTGAGGGCTGGTTACATGGCAAAGTAGTCCAACATGTCCATATACAGGGTACTAGCTACATGTCAGATGAGTCCAACATGTCCATATACTGAAAGTTAATTACATGGCAAATGAATCCAATATTGTTTATATATAGAGGACTACCTCCCTGGTGAATGAGTGCTACATGTCCATATACTGAGGGCAGGCATCATGGCAGACAAGTCCAAAATATTCATATACAGAGAGCAACTTGGCAGATCAGTCCAATATATCCATGTACAGAGAGCTGGCTACATGGCAGACAAGTCCAAAATGTCCATATACAGAAAGCTAGATACAAGACTGGGTAGTGAAATCTTTCCATATACAAATTTCTAGCTACAAGGCACATGAATCCAACTTGTCGATACACAGAGAGATAGCTACATGACAGAGTAGTGCAACATTTCCATATAAAGTGTTCTAGCTACATGGCAGATGTGTACAACACGTCCATATCCTTAGAGCTAGCTACATGGCAGAGCAGTCCAATATGTTCATACACAGAGAGCTACCTACTTGGCACATCAGTGCCACATATCCATATACAGAGAGCTAGTTACATTGCATATGAGTACAAAATGTCCATATACACAGCGCTACCTACATGTCAGGGTAGTGCAACATTTCCATATACAGATTTCTAGCTGCAAGGTAGATGAGTCCAACGTTTCTACATACAGACAGCTAGCGACATGTCAGAGTAGTGCAACATTTCCATATACAGAGTTGTAGCTACGTGGCGGATGTGTCTAAGGTGTCCATATACTGAGAGTTAGCTACATGACAGAGTAATCCATCATATCCATATACAGGCTACCAGCTACATGGTAGATGAGTCCAACATGTCCATATACAGGGAGCTAGCTACATAGCAGACAAGTCCAATATGTTCATATACAGAGAGCTACCTACTTGGCAGATCAGTCCAACATATCCATGTACAGAGAGCGAGCTACATGGCAGACTAGTGCAAAATTTCCATGTACAGTGAGCTAGCTACATGACAGGGTAGTGTAACATTTCCATATATATAGTTCTAGCTACAAGGTAGATGAGTCCAACTTGTCTATATGCAGAGAGCTAACTAAATGGCAGTGTAGTTCAAAATTTCCATATATAGAGTTCTAGCTACATGGTAGATGTGTCCAACGTGTCCATATACTGAGAGCTAGCTACATTGCAGACAAGTATAATATGGTCATATACAGAGAGCTACCTACTTGGAAGATCATTCCAACATATCCATATACTGAGAGCTAGCTACATTGCAGACAAGTATAATATGGTCATATACAGAGAGCTACCTACTTGGAAGATCATTCCAACATATCCATATACTGAGAGCTAGCTACAGGGCAGATCAGTCCAAAATATCCATGCACAGACAGCTAGCTACATGTCACAGAAGTCCAAAATGTACATATAAGGAGAGCTAACTACATGGCAGATTAGTGCATCATTTCCATATACAGAATTCAAGCTACATGGCAAATGAGTCCACAGTGTTCATATACTGAGAGCTAGCTACATGGTAGTCAAGTCCAATATGTTCATATACAGAGAGCTAACTAATTGGCACATCCGTGCAACATATCCATGTACAGAGAGCTAGCTACATGGCAGAAAAGTCCAATATGTTCATATATAGAGAGCTACCTACTTGACAGATCATTTCAACATATCCATGTACAGAGAGCTAGGTGCATGGCAGACAAGTCCAAAATATCCATATAAGGAGAACAAGCTACATGGCAGGGTAGTGCAACATTTCAATATACAGAGTTGTAGCTACAAGGCAGATGAGTCCAACTTTTCTATATACAGAGAGGTAGTTATATGGAAGAGTAGTGCAACATTTCCATATACAGAGTTCTAGATGCAAGGAAAATGAGTCCAACATTTCTATATACAGAAATCTAATCACATGGCAGAGTACTGCAATATATCCATATATGGAGTTCTAGATACATGGCAGATGTGTCCATCATGTCCATAAACTGAGAGCTAGTTAATGGCAGACAAGTCCAATATGTTCATATACAGGGAGCTACATAATTGGCAGATTAGTCCAAAATGTCCATGTATGGAGAGCTAGCTACATGGCAGGGTAATGGAACATTTTCATATACATAGTTCTAGCTACAAGGCAGGTGAGTACCAAGTGTTCATATATTGAGAGCTGGCTACAGCGAAGTATAGTTCAACATGTCCATACACCGAGTACTAGCTACATTGCAGATGTGTTCAACATGTCCATTTATTGAGAGCTAGCTACATGGCAGAGTAGCCCAATATTTCCATATACAGGGTACTAGCTACATGGCAGATGAGTCCAAAATGTCCATATACAGACAGCTAGTTACATGGCAGAGTCGAGGAATATTTCCATATGAGAGCCAGCTACATGTCAGATGAGTCCAAAATGTCCATGTACAGAGAGCTTGCTACATGGTAGAGTAGTGCATATTTCCATTTATAGAGTTCAGGCTACATGGCAGATGATTTCCAAGTGTTCATATACTGAGAGATAGCTACATCGCAGTACATGTGGTCCAACATATCCATATACAGAGTTCTATCTATACGACGGATGTGTCCACCGTGTATATATGCTCAGAGCTACCTACAAGTCAGACAAGTCCAATATGTTCATATACAGAGAGCTACCTACTTGGAAGATGAGTCCAACATATCCACGTACAGAGAGCTTGTTACAAGGCAGAGGAGTAAAAAAATATCCATATACAGAGAGCTAGCTACATGGTAGAGAAGTGTAACATTTCCATATACAGAGATCTATATACATGGCAAATGTGTCCAACTTTTCCATATAGCGAGAGCTATCTACATGGCAGGTAAGTCCAATATGTTCATATACAGAGAGCTACCTACAAGGCAGATGAGTCCCACTTGTCTATATACATCGAGCTAACTACATGGGAAGGTAGTGCAACATTTCTATATACAGAGTTGTAGTTACGTGGCAGATGTGTCCAATCTGTCCATATACTGGGATCTAGCAACATGTCATATGAGTCAAAAAGTCCATGCACAGAGAGCTATCTACATAGCAGAGTAGTGCATCATTTCCATATACAGAGTTCTAGCTTCATGGCAGATGTGTCCAATGTGTCCATCTACTGAGAGCTAGCTACATGGCAGACAAGTCTTTATGTTCATATACGGAGAGCTACCTACATGGCAGGGTAGTGCAATATTTCCATATACAAAATTCTAGCTATATGACAGATGTGTCCAACGTGTCCATATACTGAGAGCTAGGTACATGGCAGACAAGTCTAATATGTTCATATCCAGAGAGCTATCTACTTGGCAGATCAGTCCAACACTTCCATGTACAGAAGATAGCTACATGACAGACAAGTCCAAAATGTCCATATGAAGAGAGCTAGCTACATGGCAGAGTAGTGCAACATGTCCGTATACTGAGCTCTAGCTACAAGGCAGATGAGTACAAATTTCCTATATACAGAGAGATAGCTACATGGCAGAGTAGTGCAACATTTCCATATACAGAGTTCTAGCTACATGGCAGATGCGTCCAACGTGTCCATATACTGAGAGCTAGCTACATGGCAGATAAATCGTTCATATTCAGAGAGCTACCTACTTGGCAGATCAGGACAACATATCCATGTACAGAAAGCTAGCTACAAGGCAGTTGAGTCCAAAATGTCCATAGACAGAGAGCTAGCTATATGGAAGTGTAGTGCAACATTTCCATATACAGAGTTCTACCAACAAGGCAGATTAGTCCCAATTGTCTATATAGAGAGAGCTAACTACATGGCAGTGTAGTGCATCATTTCCATACACACAGTTTAAGCGACTTAGCAGATGAGACCAAAGTGTTCATATACTGAGAGCTAGCTACATGGCATAGTATTCAAACATGTCCATATACACAGTTCTAGCTACATGGCAGATACATCCAACGTGTCCATATACTGAGAACGAGCTACATGGCAGAGTAGTCTAACATGTCCATATGCAGGGTTCAATGGCAGATGAGTCCTACATGTCCTTATACTAATAGTTAACTACATAGCAAATGAGTACAACATGTGTATACATAGAGGACTAGCTCCCTGGCTAATGAGTCCAACATGTTCATATACAGAGATCTACCTACTTGGGAGATCACTCCAACATATCCATGTACATAGAGCTAGCTACATGGCACATGAGTTCAAAATGTCCATATACAGAGGTCTAGCTACATGGCAGGATAGTGAAACATTTCCATATACAGACTTCAAGCTACAAGGCAGATGAGTCCAATTTATCTATATACAGAGAGCTAGCTGCAAGTCAGAGTAGTACAACATTTTCGTATACATAGTTCTAGCTACATGGCAGTTGTGTCCAAGGTGTCCATATACTTAGAGCTATCTACATGGCAAAGTAGTACATGTCCATATATAGGGTACTAGCTACATGGCACATCAGTCCAAGGTGTCCATAAACTGAGAGCTAGCTACATAGCAGAAGAATCCAATATGTTCATACACAGAGAGCTACTTACTTGACAGATCAGTCCAACATATCCGTGTACAGAGAGCTAGCTACATGGCAGATGAGTACAAAATGTCCCTATACAGAGAGCTAGCTACATGGCAGGTAGTGCATCATTTCCATATACAGAATTCTATCTACAAGGTAGATGAGTCCAACTTGTCTATATACATAGTGCTAACTACAAGGCAGGGTAGTACATTTCCATATACAGAGTTCTAGTCACATGGCAGTTGTTTCCAAACTGTCCATATACTGAGAACTAGCTACATGGCCGATCAGTCCAAAATATTCATGCACAGAGACCTAGCTACATGTCAGATACATCCAAAATGTCCATAAACACAGAGCTAGCTACATGGCACAGTAGTGCATCATTTCCATATACAGGGTTCAAGCTACATGGTGATGAGTCTAAAGTGTTCATATACTGAAAACTAACGACATGGAAGTGTAGACCAACATGTCCATATACGGAGTTCTAGCTACATGCCAGATATGTCCAAAGTGTCCATATACTGAGACCTAGATACATGGCATACAAGTCCAATATTTTCACATACAGAGAGCTAACTACTTGGCAGATCAGTTCAACATATCCATGTACAGAGAGCTATCTACACGGCAGATGAGTCCAAAATGTCCATACACAGAGATCTAGCTACATGGCAGTGTAGTTCAACATTTCCATATACAGAGTTCTAGCTACATGGCAGATCTTTCCAACGTGTCCATATATTGAGAGCATGCTTCATGGCAGACAAGTCCAATATGTTCATATACAGACAGCTACCTGCTTGGCAGATCTGTCCTACATATCCATGTACAGAGAGCTAGCTACATGTTGGACAATTCCAATATGTTCATATACAGAAAGCAAGCTACATGTCAGAGTAGTATAACATTTTCATATACACAGTTCTAGCTACATGGAAGATGTGTCCAACATGTCCATATACTGAGAGTTAACTAAATGGCAAATGAGTCTAACATGTGTATATAAAGAGGTCTAGCTCCCTGGCTAATGAGTCCAACATGTTCATATACTGAGAGCTAGGTACATGGCAGACATGTTCAATATGTTCATATACAGAGTTCTAGATACATGGCAGCATTCGGCAAGATTTCCATACACAGAGTTCTAGCTACATGGCACATGAGTCCAGCGTGTACATATTCTGAGAGTTAGCTACATTGCAAAAACTCCAAAATGTTCATACACATAGAGGTACCTACTTGGCAGATCAGTCCAATATATCCATGTACAGAGAGCTAGCTAAATGTCAGGCGAGTCCAAAATGTCCATATACAGAGAGCTAGCTACATGGCAGATGTGTCCAATGTGTCCATATACTGGGATCTAGCTACAGGTCATATGAGTCCAAAAAGTACATGCACAGAGAGCTATTTACATAGCAGAGTAGTGCATCATTTCCATACACAGAGTTCTAGCGACATGGCGGATGTGTTCAACGTGTCCATATACAGAGAGCTAGCTACATGGCAGACAATTCCAATATGTTGATATACAGAGAGCTAGCTAAATGACAGCATAGTGCAACATTTCCATATACAAAGTTATACTTACGTGGCAGATGTGTCCATCGTGTCCATATACTGAGAGCTAGCTACATGGCAGACAAGTGCCATATGTTCATATACAGAGAACTACCTACTTGACAAGTCAGTCCAACATATCCATATACAGGAGATAGCTACATGGCAGACAAGTCCAAAATGTCCATATCCAGAGTTCTAGCTACAAGGCAGATTTGTCCAACTTGCCTATATATAGAGAGCTAGCTACATGGCATAATAGTGCAACAATTTCATACACAGAGTTCTAAGCTACATGGCAGATGTGTCCAAAGTGTCCATATACTGAGAGCTAGCTACCGGTCAGGTGAGTCCAAAATGTCCATGCACAGAGAGCTAGCTACATGGTAGAGTAGTGCATATTTCCATATATAGAGTTCAAGCTACATGGCAGATGATTCCCAAGTGTTCATATACTGAGAGATAGCTACATCGCAGAGTAGTCCAACATGTCTATATACAGAGTTCTATCTACACAACGGATACGTCCAACGTGTACATATACTGAGAGCTACCTACAAGTCAGACAAGTCCTATATGTTCATATACAGAGAGCTACCTACTTGGAAGATCAGTGCAACATATCCATGTAAAGAGAGCTTGCTACATGGCAGAGGAGTCCAAAATGTCCATAGACAGAGAGCTAGCTACATGATAGGGAAGTGTAACATTTCCATATACAGAAATGTAGCTACATGGAAAATGTGTCCAACGTGTCCATATATTGAGAGCTAGCTACATGGCAGATAAGTCCAATATGTTCATATACAGAGAGCTACCTACAAGGCAGATGAGTCCAACTTGTCTACATACATGAAGCTAACTACATGTGAGGGTAGTGCAACATTTCCATATACAGAATTGTAGTTACATGGCAGATGTGTCCAATGTTTCCATATACTGGGATCTAGCTACATGTCATATTAGTCCAAAAAATCCATGAACAGAGAGCTATCTACATAGCAGTGTAATGCATCATTTCCATATACAGAGTTCGAGCTACATGGCAGATGTGTCCTACGTGTCCATATACTGAGAACTAGCTATATGGCAGACAAGTCTTATATGTTCATAAACAGAGAGCTACCTACATGTCAGGGTAGTGCAACATTTCCATGTACAAAATTATATCTACATGGTAGATATCTCCAATGTGTCCATATACTGAGAGCTAGGTATATGGCAGACAAGTCAAATATGTTCATATCCAGAGAGCTACCTACTTGGCAGATTAGTCCAACATATCCATGTACAGAAGATAGCTACATGACAGACGAGTCCAAAATGTCCATATGAACAGAGCTAGCTATATGGCAGGGTAGTGCAACATGTCCATATACAGAGCTCTGGTAGCGTAGTGGTTACGAATCGGGCTGCGAACCTTAAGGTCAGCGGTTCGAAACTACCAGCTGCTCCGCGGGAGAAA
>NW_006408949.1:70068-80145 GCF_000296735.1 Chrysochloris asiatica
CGGAACCGACTCGATGGCACATAACAACAACAACAAGCTACAAGGCAGATGAATCCAAATTGCCTATATACAGAGAGCTAGCTACATGGCAGAGTAGTGCAACATTTCCAAATACAGAGTTCTAGCTACATGGCAGATGCATCCAACGTGTCCATGTACTGAGAGCTTGCTACGTGGCAGATAAGTCCAATGAGTTCAGATTCAGAGAGCTACCTACTTGGCAGATCAGTCCAACATATCCATGTACAGAAAGGTAGCTACAAGGCAGTTGAATTCAAAATGTCCATATACAGAGATCTAGCTACATTGAAGTGTAGTGCAACATTTCCATATACAGGGTTCTACCTACAAGGCAGATGTATCCCAATTGTCTATATACAGAAAGCTAATTACATGGCAGAGTAGTGCATCATTTCCATATACACAGTATAAGCGACATGGCAGATGAGTCCAAATTGTTCATATACTGAAAGTCAACTACATGGCACAGTAGTCCAACATGTCCATATACAGAATTCTAGTTACACGGCAGATATGTCCAACATACCCATATACTGAGAACTAGCTACATGGCAGAGTAGTCTAACGTGTTCATATACAGGGTGCTAGCCTCATGGCAGATGAGTCCAACATGTCCTTATACTGAGAGTTAGCTACATAGCAAATGAGTCCAACCTGTGTATACATTGAGGACTAGCTCCCTGGCTAATGAGTCCAACATGTCCATAAACTGAGAGCTAGCTACATGGCAGACAAGTTCAATATGTTCATATACTGAGAGCTACCTACATGGGAGATCAGTCCAAAATATCTATGCACAGAGAGCTCGCGACATTTCAGACGAGTGCAAAAAGTCCAAATACAGAGAGCTAGCTACATGGCAGAGTAGTGCATCATTTCCATATACAGAGTTCAAGCTAAATGGCAGATGAGTCCAATGCGTTCTTATACTGAGAGCTAGCTACAAGGCAGAGTAGTCCAATATGTCCATATACAGAGTTCTAGCTACATGGCAGAGTAGTCCAACATGTCCATATATGGTGTTCTAGCTACATGACTGATGTGTCCAACGTATCCATGTCCTGATAGTAAGCTACATGACCATGACAAACAAGTCCAATATGTTCATATACAAAGAGCTAGCTACATGGCAGGGTAGTGCAACATTTTCATATATAGAGTTCTAGGTACATAGCAGATATGCCTAACGTGTCCATATAATGAGAGTTAGCTACATTGCAGAGTAGTCAAACATATCCACGTACAGAATTCTAGCTAAATGGAAGATGTGTCCCGCATGTCCATATACTGATAGCTTGATAAATGGCAGAGTAGTCCAACATGTCCGTTTGAAGAGTTCTAGCTACATGGTAGATGTGTCCAACATGTCCATGTACTGAGAGCTACCTACATGGCAGATAAGCTCAATAGGTTCATTTACAGAGAACTAGATACATGGCAGGGTAGTGAATCATTTACATATTCAGACTTCTAGCTACATGGCAGATGTGTTTTTCGTGTCCATAAACAGAGAGCTAGCTACATGGCAAGGTAGTGCAACATTTCCATATACAGACTTCTAGATACAAGACAGATGAGTCCAAGATGGCTATATACAGAGAGCTAGCTACAAGGCAGATGAGTCAAACTTGTCCATATACTGAGAGCTTGCTACATATCAGACGAGTCCAAAACGTCCATAAAAAGAAAGCTAGCTAAATGGCAGAGTAGTGCATCATTTCCATATACAAAGTTCAGGCTATATGGCAGATAAGTTTAAAGTGTCCATATAATGAGAATTAGCTACCTGGCGGAATATTCCAACATGTCCATATAGAGGGTATTAGCTACATGGTATATGAGTCCAACATGTCCATATACTGAGAGCTAGATACATGTCAGACAAGTCCAATATGTTCATCTACAGAGTTTTAGCTACATGGCAGATGTGTCCAATGTGTCCATATACTGAGAGCTAGATACATGGCAGACAAGTCCAATATGTCCATATAATAACAGCTACCTACTTGGCAGATCAATCTAACATATACATGTACTGAGAGCTACGTACGTGACAGATGAGTCCAACATGTCCATATAATGAGAGCTATCTACTTGGCAGAGTAATCCAACATGTCCATATACATGGTACTAGCTACATGGCAGATAAGTCCAACATGTCATTGTACTGAGACTAGCTGCAAGGCAAACAAGATCAATATGTTCATATACAGAGAGTTAGCTACATGGCAAAGTAGTGTAATATATCCATATACAGGAAACTAGCTTCACAGCAGATGAGTCCAACTTGTCTATATACAGAGAGCTTTCTACATGCAGAGTGGTACAAAATATCCATATACAGAGTTACAGATATATGACAGATGTGACCAACCTGTCCATATACTGAGAACTAACTACATGACAGTTCAGTAAAAAATATCCATGCACAGAGAGCTAACTACATGTCAGATGACTCCAAAATGTCCATATACAGTGTTCTATATACATGGAAGATGTGTCCAACGTGTCCATATACTACTGAGAGCTAGCTACATGACACAATAGTCCAACATGTCCATATATAGGGTACTAGCTACATGGCAGATGAGTCCAACATGTCAATATACTGAGACTAGCTACATGGCAGACAAGTCCAATATGTTCATATACAGAGAACTAGCTACATGGCAGAGTAGTGCAACATTTCCATATACAGAGTTCTACAATACGGCAGACTTGTCCAACATGTCCATATACTGAGAGCTAGCTACATGGCAGAGTAGTCCAACATGTCCTTATACAGGGTACTAGTTACATGGCAGATGAGTCCAACATGTCCATATACTGTGAGCTAGCTACATGACAGGGGAGTGCAACATTTCCATATACAGAGTTCTAGCTACATGAGAGATGTGTCCAACCTGTCCATATCCTGAGAACTAACTACATGGCAGATCAGTCCAACATGTCCATATACAGGTTACTAGCTACATGGCATATGAGTACAAAATGTCCATATACAGAGAGCAAGCAACATGACAAAGTAGTGCATGACTTCCATATACAGAGTTCAAACTACATGACAGATGAGTCCAAAGTTTTCATATACTGAAAGCTAGCTACATGGCAGAGTATTCCAACATGTTCATATACAGGGTACTAGCTATATGGCAGATGAGTCCAACATGTGCATATACTGAGAGCTAGCTACATGGCAGATGAGTCCAATATGTTCATATACACAGAGCTACCTACTTGACAGATCAGTCCAACATATCCATGTACTTAGAGCTACCTACATGGCAGACAAGTCGAAAATGTCCACATACAGAGATCTAGCTACAAGGCAGAGTAGTGCAACATTTCCATACAGAGTTCTAGTTATATGTCAGATGTTTCCAATATGTCCATATACTCAGGGCTACCTACATTGCAGAGTAGTGTAATATTTTCATATACAGAGTTCTAGCTACATGGCAGGTGGATCCAATGTGTCCTTTTACTGAGAGCTAGCTACATGGCAGATGAGTCCAACATGTCCATATACAGGGAGCTAGCTACATGACAGACAAGTCCAAAATGTTCATATAAAGAGAGGTAGCTACCTGGCAGGTTAGTGCAACATTCTCATATACAGAGTGCTAACTACAGGGCATATGAGTTTAACTTGTCTATATACAGAGACCTAGCTACAAGGCATGGTAGTGCAACATTTCCATATACAGAGTTCTAGCTACAAGGCAGATGAGTCTAACTTGTCTTTATACAGAGAGCTAGCTACATCTTAGGGTAGTGCAACATTTCCATATACTGATTTCTAGATAGAAGGAAGATTAGTCCCACTTGTCTATGTACAAAGAGGTAGCTACATGGTAGGGTAGTGCAACATTTCCATATACAGAGTTCTAGCTACATGGCAGATGGGTCCAATATGTCCATATACTCAGAGCTACCTAAATGGCAGCTCAGTCCAAAATATCCATGCATAGAGAGCCAACTACATGTCAGACAATTCAAAAATGTCAATATACAGAGAGCTAGCTATATGGCAGGGTAATGCAACATTTCCGTATACAGAGTTCTGGCCTCATGGCAGATGAGTCCAACTTGTCTATATAAAGAGAGATAGCTACATGGCAGGGTAGTGCAACAATTCCATATACAGTGTTCTAGCTACAAGGCAGATGAGTACAAATTGTCTATATACAGAGAGCTCTCTACATGGCAGTGTAGTGCAACATGTCCATATACAAGTTACCAGCTACATGGAAGATGAGCCCAACTTGCCCATATACTGAGAGCTAGCTACCTGGAAGACTAGTCCAACATGTTCATATAAAGAGAGCTATCTACTTTGCAGATCAATCCAGTATATCCAAGTCTTGAGAGCTACGTACATGTCAGATGAGTCCAACATGTCCATATACTGAGAGTTAGTTACATGGCAGATAAATTCAATATGTTAATATACAGAGAGCAACTACTTGGCAGACCAATCCAACATATCCACATACAGAGACCTAGCCACATCGCAGATGAATCCAACATGTCTATATACAGTGAGCTAACTACATGGCAGAGTAGTATAACATGTATATATACAGGTTACTAGCTACATGACAGATGAGTCCAACATGTCCATATACTAAGAGCTAGCTACCTGGCAGAAAAGTCCAACATGTTCATATAAAAAGAGCTACCTACTTGGCAGATCAGTGCAACATATCCATGTACTGAGAGCAACGTACATGGCAAACAATTCCAATATGTTCATACACTTAGAGCTAACTACTTGGCAGATCAATCCAACATATTCATGCAAAGAAAGGTAGCTAGACGTCGCACAAATCTAAAATGTCCATATACAGAGAGCTAGCTACATGGTAGTGTAGTGCAACATTTCCATATACAGACTTCTAGCTACATGGCAGATGTGTTGAATGTGTCCATATACTCAGAAGTACCTACATAGCAGCTTAGTCCAAAATATCCTTGCACATAGAAGCAACTACATGTAAGACAAGTACAAAATGCCCATATATAGAGAGCCATCTATATGGCTGGGTAGTGCAACATTTCCATATACAGAGTTCTAGCTACATAGCAGATGAGTCCAACTTGTCTATATCCAGTGATGTAATTACATGACAGGGTAGTGCAACATTTCCAAATACAGAATTCTAGCTACAAGGTAGATGATTCCAACTTATCTATATACAGACAGGTAGCTACATGGAAGAGTAGTGCAACATGTCCATGTACAGGGTACTAGCTACATGGAAGATGAGGCCAACATGTCCATATACTGAGAGCTAGCTACATGATAGACAAGTCCAACATGTTCATATAAGAGAGCTACCTAATTGGCAGATTCGTCCAACATATCCATGTACTGAGAGTTAGCTACATGGAAAAATAAGTCCAATATATTCAAATACAGAGAGTTTTCTACTTAGCATATCAGTCCAACATATCCATGTACTGAGACCTAACCACATAGCAGATGTGTCCAACATGTCCATGTACAGAGAACTAGCTACATGGCAGTGTAGTATAACATGTACATATACAGGGTACTAGCTACATGGCAACATTTCCATATACAGATTTCTAGCTGCATGTCAGATGTGTCCAACGTCTCCATATACTGAGAGTTAACTTCATGGCAGACTAGTCCAACATGTCCATATACAGAGTTCTAGCTACATACATATGTGTCCAATGTGTCCATATACTGAGAGGTTGCTACATGGCAGAGAAGTCCAAAATGTTCATATACAGAGAGCTACCTACTTGGCAGATCAGTCCAATATATCCATGTACAGAGAGTGAGCTACATGGCAGATGAGTCCAAAATGTCCATATATAGAGAGCTTGATACATGGCAGGGTAGTGCAACATTTCCATATACAAGGTTCTAGCTACAAGGCAGATGAGTCCAGCTTGTCTAAACACAGAGATCTAGCTACATGGCAGAGTAGGGCAACAATACCATATAGAGAGTTCTAGCTACAATGCAGATGAGTCCAACTTTTCTTTATACAGAAAGCTTGAGAAATTGCAGGGCAGTGCAACACTTCCATATACAGGGTACTAGATACAAGGCAGATGTGTCCCACTTGTCTATATATAGAGAGATAGCTTCATGGTAGGGTAGTGCAACATTACAATAAACAGAGTTCAAGCTACATGGCAGATATGTCCAACGTGTCCATCTATTTAGAGCTAGCTACATGGCAGACAATCCAATATGTTCATATACAGAGAGTTAGCTACATAGCTGTGTCCAACGTGTCCATATACTGAGAGCTAGCTACAAGGCAGATGAGTCCAATATGTTAATACACAGAGAGTTAGCTACATGGCTGGGTCTTGCAACATTTCCTAATATAGAGTTCTAGCTGCATGTAGATGTGTCCAACATGTCCATATACTGAGAGCTAGCTACATGGCAGACAAGTCCAACATGTTCATATATACTGAGCAATCTACATGGCAGGGTAGTGCAACATTTCCATATACAGTGTTCTAGCTATAAGCAGATGAGCCAAACATGTCTATATACAGAGATCAAGCCACATGGCAGAGCAGTGCATCATGTCCATATATAGGGTACTAGCTACATGGCAAATGTTTCCAACATGTCTATATTCTGAGAGCTAGCTACATGGCAGACAAGTCCAATATGTTCATATACTGAGAGCTAGCTACACGGCAGGGTAGTGCAACATTTTTATATACAGAGTTCTAGCTACATAGCAGATGTGTCCACTGTATCCATATAATTAGAGCTATCTACATGGCAGCTCAATCAAACATATCCATGTACAGTGAGCTGGCTACATGGCAGACAAGTCCAATATGCTCATATACAGAGAGCTACCTACTTGGCAGATCAGTCCAACATATTCATGTACAGAGTTCTAGCTACAAGGCACATGAGTCCAACTTGTCTATATAAAGAGAGCTAGCTACATGTCAGAGTAGTGCAACATGTCCATATACAGGGTATTAACTACATGGAAGATAACCTCAACATATCCATGTACTGAGAGTTGGCTACCTGACAGACAAGTACAACATGTTCATATAAAGAGAGCTACCTACTTGACAGATCAGTCCAACATATCCATGTACTGAGCTACGTACATGGAAGACAAGTCCAATATGTTCATATACTGAGAGCTAACTAATTGGCATATCAGTCCAACATATTCATGCACAGAAAGGTAGCTACATGTTGGAAGAGTCCAAAATATCCATATACAGAGAGCTAGCTACATGGAAGATGGGGACAACATGTCCAGATACTGGGAGCTAGTTACATAACAGACAAGTCCAACATGTTCATATAAAGAGAGATACCTACTTGGCAGATTAGTCCAACATATCCATGTACTGAGAGGTACGTACATGGTAGATGTGTCCAACATGTCCATATACTGAGAGTTAGCTACATGGCAAATGAGTCCAGTATGTTCATATACAGAGAGTTTCGTAATTGGCAGATCAGTCCAACATATCCATGTACTGAGACCTAGCCACATGGCAGATATGTTCAACATGTGCATGTACAAAGAACTAGCTACAGGGCAGAGTAGTACAGCATGTACATATACAGGGTACTAGCTACATGGCACATGAGTCCAACATGTCCATATACTGAGAGCTAGCTACATGGCAGACAAGTCCGATATGTTCATATGCAGAGAGCTATATACATGGCAGGGTAGTGCAACATTTCCATATACAGAGTTCTAGGTACATGGCAGATGAGTCCAACTTGTCCATATACAGAAAGCTAGCTACATGTCAGAGTAGTATAACTTGTACATATACAGGGTACTAGCTTCATGGGAGATGAGTCGAACATATCCATATACTGAGAGCTGGCTACATGGCAGACAAGTCCAATATATTCATATACGGACAGCTACCTACTTGGCAGATCAGTCCAACATATCCATATACAGAGAGGTAGCTACATATCAGACAACTCCAAAATGTACATATATAGAGAGCAAGCTACATGGAAGGGTAGTGCAACATTTCCATATGCAGAGTTCTAGCTACAAGGCAGAGGAGTCCAACATGTCCATATACTAAGAGGTATCTACATGACAGACAAGTCCAATATGTTCATATACAGGGAGCTAGCTACATGGCAGATATGTCCAATGTGTCCATCTACTGAGAGCGAGCTACATGGAAGACAAGTCCAGTATGTTGAAATACAAAGAGCTACATACTTGCTTATTAGTCCAACATATCCATGTACAGAGAGTTAGCTACATTGAAGATGAGTCCAAAATGTCCATATACAGAAAGCTACATACATGGCAGGGTAGGGCAACATTTCCATATACAGAGTTCTAGCTATAAGGCAGAGTAGCCCAACTTGTCTATATAAAGAGAGCTAACTACATGGCAGGGTAGATCAACATTTCTATATGCAGAATTCTAGCTACATGGCATATATGTTCAACATGTCCATATAGTAAGAGCAGGCTACATGGCAGATCAGTCCAAAATATACATTCACAGAGAGCTAGCTACATGTCAGATGAGTCCAAAATGTCTATATACAGAGAGCTAGCTACAGGACAGCATAGTATAACATTTACACATACAGAGTTCTAGCTACAAGCAGATGAGTCCACATTGTCTATATATAGAGAGCTATCTACATCGCAGAGTAGTGCAACATTTCCATATAGAGAGTTCTAGCTACATGGCAGATGTGTCAAACGTGTCAATATACTGAGCACTAGCTACATGGCAGAAAAGTCCAATATGTTCGTATACAGAAAGCAACCTACTTGGCAGATCAGTTCAATATATCCATATACAGAGAGCTAGCTACATGGCAGAGTATTGCAACATTTCCAATTACAGAGCTCTACCTACAAAGCAAATGAGTCCAAACTGTCACTATACAGAGAGCAAGCTACATGGCAGGGTAGTGCAACATTTCCATATACAGAGTTCTAGCTACAAGCAGATGAGTCCAACTTGTCTATATACAGCGAGCTAGTGACATGGCAGAGTAGTGCAACATGTCCGTATACAGGGTACTAGCTACATGGCAAATGAGTCCAACATGCCCAAATATTTGGAGATAACTACATGGCAGATGAGTCCAATATGTTCATGTACAGAGAGCTACCTACTTGACAGGTCAGTCCAGCATATCCATGTACTGAGAGCTACCTACATGGCAGATGAGTCCAAAACGTTCACATACTGATAGCTAGCTACATGGCAGTGTAGTCCAACATGTCCAACAGTTTTCTAGCTACAAGGCAGGTGAGCCCAACATGTCCATATACTGAGAGTTAGCTACATGGCAGACAAGTCCTATATGTTCATATACAAAGAATTAGCTCCATGGCAAGGTAGTGCAATATTTCCATATACAGAGTTCTAGCTACATGGCATATGTTTCCAACGTGGCTATATACAGAGAGCTAGCAACATGGCAGAGTAGTGCAACATGCCCATATACAGGGTACTAGCTACATGAGAGATAAATCCAACATGCCCATATACTGAGAGATAGCTACATGGCAGATGTGTCCAACGTGTCCATATACTGCGAGCTAGATACAAGACAGACAAGTCCAATATGTTCATATACAGAGAGCTAGCTACTTGGGAAAGGTGTGAGACAATTAGCTACCTAATTAGGAAAGGTGTGAGACAGGGTTGTATTCTTTCACCATACTTCTTCAATCTGTATGCTGAGCAAAATATATGAGAAGCTTGGTTCTATGAAGAAAAACGTGGCATCAGGATTGGAGGAAGACTCATTAACAACTTGCGATAGGCAGATGATACAATGTTCCTTGCTGAAAGTGAAGAGGACTTGAAACATTTACTTATGAAGATCAAAAATCCTTCTATATGTTTTACATTTCAATGTCCAGAAAATAAAAATCGTAACCACTGGACCAATAAACAACATTCTTATCAATGGAGAAAAGATTGAAGTTGTCAAGGACTTCATTCTTCTTGGATCAATTATCAACACTCGCGGAAGCAGAAGCCAAGAGATCAGACGACGTATTGCATTGG
>NW_006408949.1:80496-99085 GCF_000296735.1 Chrysochloris asiatica
TCGCTGGAGAAGGATGTCATGCTGGGTAAGGTGGAGGGTCAGAGAAAAAGAGGAAGACCCATAACGAGATGGATTGGCCATTTGGCATCATTGATGGACTGAAGTGTGGCAGCAGTAGTGAGGTTGACCCAGGATCGGACATTGTTTCGTTCTGCTGCGCATGGGGTTGCTATGAGTCGGTTCTGACTCAACGGCACCTGACAAAAACAACAACAACTTACTTGGAAGATCAGTCTAACATATCCATGAACAGAGTGCTAGCTACATGACAGACAAGTCCAAAATGTCCATTTACAGAGAGCTAGCTAAATGGCAGGGTAGTGCAATATTTCCATATACAGAGTTCTAGCTACAAGGTAGATGAGTTCACCTTGTCTATAAACAAAGAGTAGTGAAACATATTCATATACAGAGAACTAGCTACATGCTAGATGTGTCCAACGTGTCCATATACTGAGAGCTAGCTACATGGAAAACAAGTATAATATGTTAATATCCAGAGAGCTACCGACTTGGCTGATTAGTCCAACATATACATGTACAGAGAGCTAGCTGCATGGCAGATGAGTCCAAAATGTTTTTTGTTTTCTTGACATTCAGATGTATTCCATACAGAGAGCTACATACATGGTAGGGTAGGGCAACATTTCCATAAACAGAGTTCTAGCTACAAGGTAGATGAGTCCAACTTGTCTATATACAGAGAGCTAGCTACATGGCAGAATAGAGAAACATTTCCATATACAGAGTTCTAGCTATATGGCAGGTGTTTCAATGTGTCCAAATGTGACAGTTAGGTGCATGGTAGACAAGTACAATATGTTCATATTCAGAGAGTTTCCTACTTGGCAGATCAGTCCAACATATCCATATACAGATAGCTAGCTACAAGTCAGAGGAGTCCAAAATGTCGATATACAGAGAGCTAGCTACATGGAAGGGTAGTGCAACATTTCCAAATACAGAGTTCTAGCTACAAGGCAGATTAGTCCAACATGTTATCTACAGAGAGGTAACTACATAGCAGGTTAGAGCAACATTTCCATATACAGAGTTCTAGCTACATGGCATATGTGTCCATCATGTCCATATACTTATAGCTGACTACCTGGCAGATCAGTATAAAATATCCAATCACAGAGAGCTAGCTACATTTCAGATGAGTCGAAAATGTCCATATACAGAGAGCTAGCTACATTATTTCCAAATACAAAGTTCTAACTACAAGGCCAATGAGTCCAACGTGTCTATATACAGAGAGCTAGCAACATGGCAGGGTAGTGCAACATTTCCATATAGAGAGTTCTAGTTACATGGCAGATGTGTCAAACGTGTCCATATACAGAGAGTTAGCTACATGGCAGGGTTGTGCATCATATCCATATACAGAATTCTAGCTATAAGGCAGATGAATCCAACATGTCTAGAGTAGTGCAACATTTCCATGTACAGAGAGCTAGTTACATGGCAGATGAGTCCAAAAGATCCATATCCAGAGAGCTAGCTACATGGCAGCCTAGTGCAACATATCCATATACAGAACACGAGCTACAAGGCAAATGAGTCCAACGTGTCAAAATACAGAAAGCTAGCTAAATGGCATCATTTCCATATACAGAGTTCTAGCTACAAGGCAAATGAGACAGCGTGTCTATATACAGAGAGCTACCTACATGACAGTGTAGTGCAACATTTCAATATACAGAGTTCTAGCTACAAGGCAAATGAGACAGCGTGTCTATATACAGAGAGCTACCTACATGACAGTGTAGTGCAACATTTCAATATACAGAGTTCTAGCTACAAAGCAGATGAGTTCATCTTGTGTATATAAAGAGAGATAGTGAAATGACAGGGTAGTGCAACATTTCCATATATGTAGATCTAGCTACATGGCAGATGTGGCCAACGTGTCCATAAACTGAGAGCTAACTACATAGCAGATCAGTTCAACATATCCATGTACATAGAGCTAGTTACATGGCAGACAAGTCCTAAAGATCCATATACAGAGTTCTAGCTACAAGGAAAATGAGTCCAACGTGTCTATTTACAGAGAACTAGCTACATGGCAGTGTAGTGCACCATTTCAATATACAGAGTTCTAGCTACAAGGCAGATGAGTCTATCTTGTCTATATAAAGGGAGCTAATGACACGACAGGGTAGTGCAACATTTCCATATACAGAGATCTAGCTACATGGCAGATGTGTCCAACGTGTTCATATACTGAGAGCTAACTACATGGCAGATCAGTTCAATATATCCATGAACGTAGACCTAGGTACATGGCAGACGAGTCCAAAAGGTCCATATACAGAGAGCGAGCTACATGGCAGAGTAGTGCTACATTTCCATATACAGAGTTCTACCTACAAGGCAGATGAGTCAAACTTGTATATATACAGAGAGCTAGTTACATGTCAGGGTAGTGCAACAGTTCCACATACAGAGTTCTAGTTGCATGCAGAGGTGTCCAACGAGTCCAAATACTGACAGCTAGCTATGTGACAGGTCAGTCCAAATTATCCATGCACAGAGATCTAGCAACATGTAAGATGAGTTCAAAGTGTCCATATACAGAGAGCTAGCTATATGGCAGAATAATGCATTATTGCTATATACAGAGTTTTAGCTACATGGCAGACGTATCCAACGTGTCCATATACTGAGACCTAGCTACAAGGCAGACAAGTCCAATATGTTCATATAAAGAGAACTACCCACTTGGCAGATCAGGCCAACATATTATGTAGAAAGCTAGCTACATGGCAGAGTAGTCCAACATGTCCATATACAGGGTATTAGCTACATGGCAGATGAGTCCAACTTGTCTATATACAGGGAGTTAGCTACATGGCTTAGTAGTACATCATTTCCATATACAGAGTTAAATCCACATGGCAGATGATTCCAATGCTCATATACTGAGAGCTAGCTACATGGCAGAGTAGTGGGTCATTTACATATACAGAGTTCTAGCTACATGGCAGATATGTCCAAAGTGTCCATGAACTGAGAGCTAGCTACTTGGCAGATAAGTCCAATAAGTTCATATACAGAGAGCTAGCTACGTGGCAGGGTCGTGCAACATTTCCATATACAGAGTAGTAGCTACCAGGCAGATGAGTACAACTTGTCTATATACAGAGAGCTAGCAACAGGGAAGGGTAGTGCAACATTTTGATATAAAGATGTCTAGCTACATGGCAGATGTGTTCAACGTGTCTATATACTGAGAGCAAGATACATGGCAGATCAGTCCAAAATATCCATGCACAGGGAGCTAGCTACATGTCATACGAGTCCAAAATGTCTACATACAGAGAGCTAGCTACATAGCAGAGTAGTGCATCATTTCCATATACAGAGTTCAAGCTACATGACAGATGAGTCCAAAATGTTCAAGTACTGAGAGATAGATACATGATAGAGTAGTACAACATGGCCATATACACAGTTCTAGCTACATGACTGGTGTGTCCAACATGTCCAAATACCGAGAGCTAGCTACATGGTAGGCAAGACCAACATGTTCATATAGAGAGCTAACTACTTGGCAGATCAGTCCAACATATCCATGTACAGAAAGCGAGCAACATGGCAGATGACTCCAAAATGTCCATATACAGAGGGCTAGCTACATGGCAGGATTGTGCATCATTTCCATATACAAAATTCTAGCTACAAGGCAGATGAGTCCAATGAGTCTATATACAGAGAGCTAGCTACAGGGCAGAGTAGTGCAACATTTCCATATAAAGAGTTCTAGCTACAAGGCAAATGAGTCCAATGTGTCTATATACAGAGAGCTAGCTACATGGCAGAGTAGCGAAACATTTCCATATACAGAAATCTAGCTACAATGCAGATGTGTCCAACGTGTCCATATACTGAGGGTTAGCTACATGGAAAACAAGTCTAATATGATAATATACAGAGAGCTACCTACTTTGCTGATTAGTCCAACATATCCATGTATAGAGAGCTAGCAACATGGCAGTGTAGTGCAAAATTTCCAAATGCAGAGTTCTAGCTACAAGGTAGAAGAGTACACCTTGTATTTATACAGAGAGATATCTACATGGCAGAGTAATGTAACATTTCCATATAGAGAGTTCTAGCTACATGGCAGATGTGTCAAATATGTCAATATACTGAGAACTAGCTACATGACAGAAAAGGCCAATATGTTCTTATACAGAGATCTACCTACTTGGCAGATCAGTCCAACATATCCATGTACAGAGAGCTAGTTACATGGCAGACAAGTCCAAAAGATCCATATACAGAGAGCTAGCTACATGGCAGGGTAGAGCAACATTTCCATATACAGAGTTCTAGCTACAAGTCAGATGATTCCAACTTGTCTATATACAAAGAGCTAGCTACATGGCAGAATAGTGAAACATTTCCATATACAAGAATCTAGCTATATGGCAGATGTGTTCAACGTGTCCATATACTGAGAGCTAGCTACGTGGAAGACAAGTCCAATGTGATAATATGCAGAGACCTAACTACTTTGCTGATTAGTCCAACATAATCATGTACAGAGAGCTAGCTACATGGCAGGGGAGTGCAACATTTTCATATACAGAGTTACAACTGCAAAGCAGATGAGTCCAATGTGTCTATATTCAGAGAGCTAGCTACATGTCAGAATAGTGCAACATTTCCAAATGCACTGTTCTATCTACAGGGCAGATGTGTCCAACGTGTCCATATCCTCAGAGCTAGCTACATGGCAGACAAGTCCAATATGTTCATATACAGAGAGCTAGCTACATGGTAGGTTAGTGCAACATTTGCATATACAGAGTTCTAGCTACATGGCAGATGTGTCCAACATGTAAATATACTGAGATCTATCTTCAAGGCATTGTAGTCTAACATGCCCATATATAGGTGATTAGCTACATGGCAGATGAGTCACACATGACCATATACTGAGAGTTAACTACATGGCAAATTAGTCCAACATGTGTATATATAGAGGACTAGCTCCCTGGCTAATGAGTCCATCATGTCCATATACTGAGTGCTAACTACATGGCAGAAGCATCCAAAATGTCCATATACAGAGACCTAGCTACACGGCATGGTAGTACAACATTACCATATACAGAGTTCGAGCTACATGGCAGATGTGTCCAACTGGTCCATACACTGAGAGCTAGCTACATGGCATATAAGTCAAATAAGTTTATATTCAGAGACCTACTTATTTGGCACATCATATCAACATATCCATGTACAGAGAGCAAGCTACATAGCAGTCAAGTTCCAAATGGCCATATACAGACAGCTAGCTACATGGCTCTGTAGTGCAACATTCCCATATACAGAGCGTTCTACCTACAAGTCAGATGAGTCAAAATTACCTGTATGCATAGAACTAACTTGATTGCAGGGTAGTGAAATATATCTATATACAGATTTCTGGTTACATGGCAGATGTGCCCAACGTGTCCATATCCAGAGCACTAGCTTCATGGCTTACAAGTCCAATATATTCATAAACAGAGAGCTACTCACATTGCAGATCAGTCCAACAAATCCATGTACCGGGAGCTAGCTACATGGCAGACGAGTCCAAAATGTCCATATACAGAGAACTTGCTTCATGGCAAACAAGTCCAATATGTTCATTCACAGAGAGCTACCTATTTGGCAAATCAGTCCATCATAGCCATGTATAGAGTGCTAGCTAAATAGCAGATGAGTCCAAAATGTCCATATACAGAGAGCTAGCTACATGGCAGTATTGTGCAACATTTCCATGTACAGTGTTCTAGCTACAAGGCAGATGAGTCCAACTTGTCTATATAGAGAGAGCTAGCTACATGGCAGAGTAGTGCAACATGTCCATTTACAGAGTTCTAGCTACATGTAAGATGTGTCCAATATGTCCATATACTGAGAGCTACCTACATGGCAGAGTATTCCAACATGTCTATATACAGGGTACTAGCTACATGGTAGATGAGTCCAACATGTCCATATACTGAGATCTAGCTACACGACAGACAAGTCCAATATGTTCATATATAGAGAGCTAACTATGTGGCAGATCAGTCCAACATATCCATGTACAGAGAGCTAGCTACACGGCAGACCAGACGAGTCCAAAATGTCTATATACAGTGAGCTAGCTACTTGGCAGGATAGTGAAACATTTCCATATACAGTGTTCTAGCTAACAGGTAGAGGAGTCCAACTTATCTATGTACAGAGAGCTAGCTACATGGCAGAGTAGTGCAACTTTTCCATATACTGAGTTCTAGCTACATGACAGATGAGTTCAACATGTCCATAAATTGAGAGCAATCTACATGTCAGACAAGTCCAAAATGTCAATGGACAGAGAGCTAGCTACATCGCAGTGTAGTCCAAAAAGTCTGTGAACAGAGTTCTAGCTACATGGCACATGTGTCCAACATGTCCTAAAGCTGAGTACTTGCTACAAGGCAGACAAGTCCAATATATTCATATACAGAGAGCTACCTACTTGGCAAATCAGTATAACATATCAATGTACAGAGAGCTAGCTACATGCAGGCGAGTCCAAAATGTCCTTATACAGAGAGCTAGCTACATTACAGGCTTGTGCAACATTTCGGTATACAGAGTTCTAGCTGCAAGGCAAATGTGTCCCACATGTACATATCCTTAGAGCTAGCTACATGGCATACAATTCCAATATGTTCATATACAGGGAGCTAGCTACATGGCAAAGTAGTACAACATCTCAATATACAGAGTTCTAGCTACATGGCAGATGCGTCCAACGTGTCCTTATACTGAGAGCTAGGTAAATGGCAGAGTAGTCCAACATGTGTATATAGAGAGGACTAGCTCCCTGTTAAATGAGTCCAACATATTCTTATACTGAGAGCTAGCTACATGGCAGTCAAGTTCAATATGTTCATATATAGAGAGCTAGCTACATGGCAGAGTAGTGCAACATTTCCATATACAGAGTTCGAGCTATATGGCAGATGTGTCCAACGTTTCCATATACTGAGATCTAGCTACATGGCAGAGTAGTCCAACATGTCCATATACAGGGTATTAGCTACATGGCAGATGAGTCCAGCATGTCCATATACTGAGAGCTAGCTACATGGCAAAGAAGTCCAATACGCTCATACAGAGGGAGCTACCTACTTGGCAGATCAGTCCAACATATCCATGTACAGAGAGCTAGCTACAAGGCAGACGAGTCTAAAAAGCCCATATACAGAGAGGTAGCTACATGGCAGGGTAGTGCAACATTTCCATCAACAGAGTTCTAGCTACAAGGCAGATGAGTCCAAGTTGTCTATATACAAAGAGCTAGCTACATGGCAGAGTAGTGCAACATTTCCATATGAAGTATTCTAGCTACATGGCAGATGTGTCCAACGTGTTCATATACTGAGAGCTAGCTAAATGGCAGAGTAGAACAACATGTCCATATACAAGGTACTAGCTACATGGCGCATGAGTCCAACATGTCCTTATACTGAGAGTTAGCTACATGGCAGACAGTTTCAATATGTTCATATAAATAGAGCTACCTACTTGTCTGAACTGTCCAACATATCCATGTACAGAGAGCTTGTTACAATGCAGAGGAATCTAAAATGACCATAGAAAGAGAGCTACCTACATGGCAGGGTTGTGAAAAATTTCCATGTACAGAGTTCTAGCTAAAAGGCAGATGAGTCCAATTTGCCATTATAAATAGAGCTAACTACGTGGACGGGTATTGCAACATTTCCATATACAGAGTTTTAGCTACATGGCAGGTGTGTCCAACGTGTCCATATACTGAGAGCTAGCTACATGGCAAATCAGTCCAAAATATCCATGCACAGAGAGTTCACGACATGTCCGACGAGTGCAAAATGTCTATATACAGAGTGCTACTTACAAGGCAGTGTAGTGCAACATATTCATATACAGACTTCAATCTACATGGCAGATGAATCCAAAGTGTTCATATAATGAGAGCTAGCTATATGGCAGAATAGTCCAGTATGTCCATATACATAGTTCTAGCTACATGCCAGTTGTGTCCAACATGTCCATATACTGAGAGCTAGCCACATGGCAGACAATGCCAACATGTTCATATAAAGAGAGTTACCCACTTGACAGATCACTCCAAAATATCCATATACAAAAATCTAGCTATATGGCAGACAAGTCCAAAATGTCCATATAGAGAGGACTAGCAACTTAGCAAGGTTGGGCAACATTTCCATATACAGAGTTCAAGCTACAATACAGATGAGTCCAATTTATCTATATAAAAGAGCTAGCTACAAGACAGCGTAGTGCAAATTTCCATATACATAGTTCTAGCTACATGGCAGATGTGTCCAACACGTTCATATACTTAGAGCTAGCTACATGACAGTGTAGTACAACATGTCCATATACAGGGTACATGCTACATGGCAGATGAATCCAACAAGTCCATATACAGAGAGCTAGCTACATGGCAGTGTAGTCGAACATGTCCATATACAGAATTCTCACTACATAGTAGATGTGTCCAACGTGTCCATATACCAAGAGTTAGCTACATGGCAGCTCAGTCCAAAATATCCATGCATAGTGAGATAGCTACATGTATGACAAGTCCAAAATGTCAATATACACAGAGCTAGCTACATGGCAGAGTATTACATCATTCCCATACACAGAGTTCAAGCTACATGACAGATGAGTCCAAAATGTCCATATACTGAGAGCTAGATACATGGCAGAGTAGTCCAACATGTCCATTTACAGAGTTCTAGCTACATTACAGATGTGTCCACCATGTCCATATATTGGGAGCTAGATACATGGCAGATTAGTCCGACATGTCGATATACAGAGTACTAGGTACATGGCTAATGAGTCCAATATCTCCATTAACTGAGAGCTAGCTACATGGCAGAGTAGTCCAACAAGTACATATACAGGGTACTACCTACATGGCAGATGAGTCCAACATGTCCATATACTGAGAGCTAGCTACATGTCAGACAAATACAGTATGTTCATATTCAGAGAGCTACCTATTTGACAAATTAGTCCATCATATCCATGTACACACAGGTAGCTATATGGCAGATAAGTCCAAAATGTTCATATACAGAGAGCTAGCTGCATGGCAGGGTAGTGCAACATTTCCATATACAGAGTTCTAGCTACAACACAGAAGAGTTCAACTTGTCTATATATTGAGAGCTAGCTACATAGCAGAGTAGTCCAACATGTTCATATACAGGGGACTAGCTACATGGCACATGAGTCCAACATGTTTATATACTGAGAGCTAACTAAATGGCAGACAAGTTCAATATGTTCATATACAGAGAGCGACCTTCTTGGCAGATCAGTCCAACATATCCATGTAAAGAGAGCTAGCTACATGTCAGACGATTCCAAAATATCCATATACCGAGAGCTAGCTACATAGCGGGGTATTGCAACATTTCCATATATAGAGTTCTACCTACATGACAGATGTGTCCACAGTGTCCATATATTGGGAGATAGCTACATGGTAGATTAGTACAACATGTCCATATACAGAGTACTTGGTACATGGGTAGTGAGTCCAAAATGTCCATACACTGAGAGCTAGCTACATGGTAGAGTAGTCGAATATGTCCATATACAGGGTACTAGCTACATGGCACATGAGTCCAACATATCTATATACTGAGAGCTAGCTACATGGCAGACAAGTCCAATATATTCATATACAGAGAGCTAACTACTTGGCAGATCAGTCCAACATATCCATGTAAGGAGCACTAGCTACATGTCAGACGAGTACAAAATGTCCATATACAGAGAGCTAGCTACATGGCGGGGTAGTGCAACATTTCCATATACAGAGTTCTAGTTATGAGTCAGATGAGACCAACTTTCTTTATAAAGAGAGCTAGCTACATGGCAGAGAAGCTCAATATGTTCATATACATAGAGCTACCTACTTTGCAGATCAGTCCAACATACCCATGTACAGAGAGCAAGCTACATAGCAGAGGAGTCCAAAAGGTGCATATGCAGAGAATTAGCGCATGGCATGACAATGCAACTTTTCCATATACAGAGTTCTAACCTGAGAGCTAGCTACAAGGCAGAGTAGTCCAATATGTCCATATACAGGATACTAGCTACATGGAAATTAGTCCAAAATATCCAAAACAGAGAGCTAGCTACATGGTACGGCAGTGCAAGTTTTCCACATACAGAGTTTAAGCTACATGGCAGATGAGTCCAAAGTGTTCATATACTGAGAGTTAGCTACATGGCAGACAAGTGCAATGTGTTCTTATACAAGGAGCTACCAATATGTTTATATACAGAGAACTAACTAAAAGGCAGGGTATTGTAACATTTCCATATACAGAGTTCTAGTTACAAGGCAGATGAGTTTAACTTGTCTATATACTGAGAGCTTGCTACATGACAGAGTAGTCCAACATGTTCATATATAGGGGACTAGTTACATGGCAGATGAGTTCAGGATGTCCATATACTGAGAGCTAGCTACATGGTAGACAAGCTTGATATGTTCATATACAGAGAGTTACATACTTGGTAAATCAGTCCAACACATCCATGTACAGAGAGCTAGCTTAATGGCAGGGTAGTGCAACATTTCCATATAAAGAGTTCTAGCTACATGACAGATGTGTCCACCGTGTCCATATATTGGGAGCTAGCTACATGGCAGATTAGTTCAGCATGTCGATATACAGAATACTAGGTACATGGCTAATGAGTCCAACATGTCTATATACTGAGAGCTAGCTACATGGCAGAGCAGTCCATCATGTCCATATACAGGGTACTAGCTACATGGTAGATGAGTCCAAAAGGTCCATATACTGAGAGCTAGCTACATGTCAGACAAGTACAGTATGTTCATATACAGAGAGCTACCTATTTGACAAATCAGTCCATCATATCCATATATACAGAGCTAGTTATATGACAGACAAGTCCCAAATATCCATATACAGGGAGCTAGCTACATGGCAGGGTAGTAAAACATTTCCATATACAGAGTTCTAGCTACGTGGCAGATGTATCAAACGTGTCCATATTCTGAGTGCTAGAGACATGACCGAATAGTCCAACATGTCCATAGACAGGATACTAGCTACATGGAAGATGAGTCCAACTTGTTTTTATACAGAGCTACCTACATATCAGATGAGTCCAAAATGTCCATATACAGAGTTCTAGCTACATGGCAGAGGTGTCCAATGTGTCCATATACTGAGAGATAGTTAAATGTCAGAGTAGTCCAACATGTCCATATACATGGTTCTAGCTACATGGAAGATGAGTCCTACTTGTCTATATACAGAGAGCTAGCTACAAGGCAGTGTAGTGCAAAACTTCCATATACAGAGTTCAAGCTACATGGCAGATGTGTCAAATGTGTCCATAACCTGAGAGCTAGCTACATGGCAGAGTAGTCCAATACGTCCATATACAGGATACTAGCTACATGGCAGATTAATCCAAAATGTCCAAAACAGAGAGCTAGCTATATGATAGGGCAATGCATGATTTCCACATACAGTGTTCAAGCTACATAGCAGATGAGTCCAAAGTGTTCATATACTGAGAGTTAGCTACATGAAAGACAAGTCCAATATGCTTATGTACAGAGAGCTAACTACAAGGCATTGTATTGCAACATTTCCATATTAAAAGTTTAGCTACAAGGCAGGTGAGTTTAACTTGTCTATATACTGAAAGCTTGCTACATGGCAGAGTAGTCCAACATATTCATATACAGGGGACTAGTTACATGGCAGATGAGTCCAGTATGTCCATATACTGAAAGCTAGCTACATGGCAGACAAGCTCAATATGTTCATATACAGAGAGTTACATACTTGATAAATCATTCCAACATATCCATGGACAGGGAGCTAGCTTAATGGCAGGGTAATGCAACATTTCCATAGACAGAGATGTAGCTACATGGCAGATGTGTCTAACATGTACATATACTAAGAGCTAGCTACATGACAGTGTAGTGCTACATTTCCATATACAGAATTCTGACTCCAAGACAGATGAGTCCAACTTGTCTGTATACAGAGAGCTAGCTACATGGCAGGGTAGTGCAACATTTCCATATACAGAGATCTAACTACATGGCAAACGAGTCCAAAATGCCAATATAGAGAGAGCTAGCTACATGGCATGGTAGTACAACATTTCCATATACAGAGTTCTAGCTACATGGCAGATGTGTCTAATGTGTACATATACTGAGAGCTAGCTACTTGACAAAGTAGACCAACATGCCCATATACAGGATACTAGCAACATGGAAGATGAGTCCAACTTGATTATATACAGAGAGCTAGCTACATGTCATGGTAGTGCAACATATCCATATACAGAGTTCTAACTACATGGCAGATGTGTCTAAAATGTACATATACTGAGAGCTAGCTACTAGGCAAAGCAGACTAACATAACAACATGGAAAATGAGTCCAACTTGATTATATACTGAGAGCTAGCTACATGGCAGAGTATTTCAAAATTTCCATATGCTGAGCTCTAGCTACATGGCAGAAAAGTATAATATGTTCATATACAGAGAGCTTCCTCCTTGGCAGATGAGTCCAACATATCCATGTACAGAGAGCTAGCTGCATGGAAGATAAGTCTAAAATGTCCATATACAGAGAGCTATCTACATGGCAGTGTAGTGCAACATTTCCATATACAGAGTTCTAGTTATAAGGCAGATGAATCCAACTTGTCTATTTTAGGAGACCTAGCTACATGGCAGGCTAGTGCAACATTACCATATACAGAATTGTAGCTACATGACAGATGTGTGCAACGTGTCCATACTCTGAGAGCGAGCTACATGGCAGACAAGTCCAATATGTTCATATAAAGAGAGCTCGCTACTTGGCATATCAGTCCAACATATCCGTCTACAGAGAGATAGCTACATGACATACGAGTCCAAAATGTCCATATACAAAGAGCTAGCTACATGGCAGGGTAGTGAAACATTTCCATATACAGAGTTCTAGCTATAAGGCAGATGAGTCCAACTTGTCTATATATAGAAAGCAAGCTACATGGCAGACGAGTCAAAAATGTCCATATACAGAGAGCTAGCTACATGGCAATGTGTCCAATGTGTCCATGTACTGAGAGATACCTACTAGCAGACAGTCCTATATGTTCATTTACAGAGATCTACCTTCTTGGCAGATCAGTCAAACATATCCATGTACAGAGGGCTAGCTACATGGCAGACGAGTCCAAAATTTCTTTATACAGAGAGCTAAATATATGGCAGAGTAGTGTAACATTTCCAACTACAGAATTCTAGCTGCATGGCAGATGTGTCAAACATGTCCGTATACTGAGAGCTAGCTACATGGCAGAGTATTCCAGCCTGCCCATATACATAGTACTAGCTACATGGCAGATGAGTCCTAAATGTCCATATACAGATTTAGCTACATGGCAGAGTAGAGCAACATTTCATTATACAGAATTCAAGCTAAACGGCAGAGAAATCCAAATCGTCCATGTAGTGAGAGGTAGCTACATGGCACAGTAGTCCAACATGTCCATGTAAACAGTATTAGCTACCTGGCTAATGATTTTAACATGTCCATATACTGATAGCTAGTTATATGGCAGACAAGTCCAATATGTTCATATACAGAGTTCTAGCTACATGGAAGATGTTTCCAACATGTCCATATAGTTAGAGACAGCTATATGGCAGAGTAGTAAACATATCCATATACAGGGTACTAGCTACATGGCAGATGAGTCCAACATGTACATCTGAGCTAGCTACATGACAGACAAGGACAATATGTTCATACACAGAGAGGTACCTAGTTGGCAGATCAGTCCAACATATCCATGTACAGAGAGCTAGCTATATGGCAGACAAGTCCAAAATGTCCATATATAGAGAGCTAGCTAACTGGCAGTGTAGTACAACATTTCCATATACGGAGTTCTAGCTACAAGACAGATTAGTCCAACTTTTCTATAAAAAGAGAGCTAGCTATGTGACAGGGTATTGCAACATATCCATATAATGAGTTCTATCTACAATACATATGAGTCCAACTTGTCTATGTACCGAGATCTATCTACATGGCAGAGTAGTGCAACATTTCCATATACAGAGTTCTAGCTACAGGGCAGATACGTCCAACGTGACCATATAATGAGAGCTTGCTACATGGCAGAATAGACCAACATGTCCATATACAGGGTACTAACTTCAAGGAAGATGAGTCCAACTTGATTTTATACAGATAGCTAGCTACATTGTAGTGTAGTGCAACATTTCCATATACAGAGTTCTAGCTACATGACTAATGTGTCTAATGTGTCCATATACTGAGAGCTAGCTACATGACAGAGTAGTCCAATATGTGCATATAGAGGGTACTAGGTACATGGCAGATCAGTCCGACTTGTCTAGATACACAGAGCTAGCACCTTGGCAGACTTGCCCAATATGTTCATATATAGAGAGCTACCTACTTGGCAGATCAGTCCAACATATCCATGTAAAGAGAGGTAGCTACATGGCAGATAAGTCCAAAATGTTCATACACAGAGACCTAACTACATGGCAGGGTAGTGCAACATTTCCATATACAGAGTTTTAGCCATAAGGCAGATGAGTTCAACTTGTCTATATACAGAGAGCTAGCTACATGGTAGAGTAGTGCAACAAGTCCATATACAGGTTACAAGCTACATGGCAGATGAGTCCAACGTGACCATATACTGAGAGCTAGGTACATGGCAGGGTAGTCCAACATGTGCATATACAGTGTACTAGGTACATGACAGATGAGTGCAACTTGTCTTTATACACAGAGCTAGCACCATGGCACAGTAGTGCAACATTTCCATATACAATGTACTAGATACATGGCAGATGTGTCCAACGTATCCATATACTGATAGCTATCTACATGGCAGAGAAGTCCAGCATGTCCCTATACAGGGTACTAGCTACATGTCAGATGAGTCCCACATGCCCATATACTGAGAGCTTGCTACATGGCAGACTAGTCCAATATGTTCATATACAGAGAGCTAGCTACTTGGCAGATCAGTCCAACATATCCATGTAAAGAGAGGTAGCTATATGGCAGACAAGTCCAAAATGATCATATACAGAGAGCTAACTACATGTAAGATAGAGCAACATTTACAAATACAGAGATTTAGCTATAAAGTAGATGAGTTCAACTTGTCTATATACAGAGAGCTAACTACATGGCAGGATAGTGCAACATTTCCATATACAGAGTTGAGCTATACAGCAGATGAATCCAACTTGTCTATATGCAGAGAGATAGCAACATGGCAGAGTAGTGCAATATGTCCATATACAGGTTACAAGCTACATGGCAGATGAGTCCAACGTGTCCATATACTGAGAGCTAGGTACATGGCAGAGTAGTCCAACATGTGCATATACAGTGTACTAGGTACATGACAGATGAGTGCAACTTGTCTTTATACACAAAGCTAGCACCATGGCAGAGTAGTGCAACATTTCCATATACAGTGTTCTAGCTACATGGCAGATGTGTTCAACATGTCCATATACTGAGAGCTAGCTACATTGCAGAGTAGTCCAACATGTCCATATACAGGGTACTAGATACATGGCAGATTAGTCCAAAATGAACATATATTGAGAGGTAGCTACATGGCAGAGAAGTCCAAAATGTCCATATACAGAGAGCTAGCTACATGACAGGGTAGTTCACCATTTCCATGTACAGAGATCTAGCTACATGGCATATATGTCCAATGTGACCATATACTGAGAGCGACCTACTAGACAGACAGTCGAATATGTTTATATACAGAGAGTTAACATCTTGGCAGATCAGTCAAACATATCCGTGTACAGAGAGCTAGCTACATTGCAGACGAGTTCAAAATGTCCATATATAGAGAGCTAACTACATGGCAGGGTATTGTAACATTTCCATATACAGAGTTCTAGCTGCATGGCAGATGTGTCCAACGTGTCCGTATACTGAGAGCTAGCTACATGGCAGAGTAGTTTAGCCTGCCCATATACATAGTACTTGCTACATAGCAGATGAGACCTAAATGTCCAGATACAGAGAGCTAGATACATGGCAGAGTAGAGCAACATTTCCGTATACAGAATTCAAGCTACATGGCAGACAAATCCATAATGTCCATATAATGAGAGCTAGCTACATGGCAGAGACGTCCAAAGTGTTCATATAAACAGTACTAGCTACCTGCCTAATGAGTCGAACATGTCCATATACTGAGAGCTAGTTACATGGCAGAAAAGTTCAATATGTTCATATACAGAGTTCTAGCTACATGGCAGATGTGTCCAACCTGTCCATATACTTAGAGTTAGCTATATGTCAGAGTAGTCCAACATATACTGAGAGCTAGTTTCAAGGTAGAGTAGTCCAACATGGCTATATACAGGGTACTAGCTACATGGCAGATGAGTCCAACATGTCCATATACTGAGAGCCAGCTACATGGCAGACAAGTCCAATATGGTCATATACAGAGAGGTAAGCTACATGGCAGTTCATTTCAACATACCCATGTACAGAGAGCTAGCTACATGACAGACGAGTTCAAAATGTCCATATACAGAGAGCTAACTACATGGAAGAGTAGTGCAACAATGCCAAATACAGAGTCCTAGCTACAAGGTAGATGAGTCCAACATTTCCATATACACAGTTCTAGCTACAAGGCAGATTAGTCCAACTTGTCTACAAAAAAGGAGCTAGCTACGTGACAGGGTATTGCAACATATCCATATAACGTGTTCTATCTACAAGACAGATGTGTCCAACTTGTCTATAGACCAAGATCTAGCTACATGGCAGAGTAGTGCATCATAACCATATACAGAGTTCTAGCGACAAGGCAGATGAGTCCAACATAAACATATACTGAGAGCTTGCTACATGGCAGAGAAGTTCAATATGTTCATATACAGAGAGGTACCTATTTGTCAGGTCAGTCCAACTTATCCATGTACAGTGAGCTAGCTACATGGCAGACGAGTCCAAAATGTCCATATTCAGAGAGCTAGCTACATGGCAGGGTAGTGCAACATTTCCATATACAGAGTTCTAGCTATAAGGCGAATAAGTCCAACTTGTCTATATACAAAGAGCTAGATACATGGCAGACTAGTGCTACATGTCTATATACAGGGTACTAGCTACATGGCAGATGAGTCCAACATGTCCTTATACTCACAGCTAGCTACGTCGCAGACAAGTCCAATATGTTCACATACAGAGAGCTACCCACTTGGCAGATCAGTCCAACATATCCATGTACAGAGAGCTAGCAACATGGAAGACGAGTCAAAAATGTCCATATACAGAGATTTGGTTACAGGGTAGGGTAGTACATCATTTCCATATACAGAATTCTAGCTAAAAGGCACATGAGCCCAACTTCTTTGTATATAGAGAGCTAGGTACATAGCAGAGTAGTTCAACACGTCCATATACAGAATTCTAGCGGCATGGCAGATGTGTCCAATATGTTCTAGCTACATGGCAGAAAAGGCCAATATGTTCATATACAGAGAGCTATCTACTTGGCAGATCAGTCCAACATATCCATGTACAGAGAGCTAGCTACATGGCAAACGAGTACAAATTGTCTATATACAGAGAGCTAGCTACATGGCAGGGTAGTGCAACATTTCCATATACAGAGTTCTAGCTACATGGCATATGTGTCCAATGTGTCCATATACTGAGAGATACCTGCATGACAGACAAGTAAAATATATTCATATACAAAGAGCTAGCTACATGGCAGGGTAGTACAACATTTTCATACACAGAGTTCTAGCTACATGGCAGATGTGTCCAACGTGTCCATATACTGAGAGGGTCCTGCAACATTTCCATATACGGGGTTCTAGCTACAAGGCAGTTGATTCCAACTAGTCTACATACAGAGAGCTAGATACATGGTAGAGTTGCGCAACATTTCCATATTCAGAGTTCTACCTACATGGTAGATATGTCCAACGTGGCATATACTATATGGCAGACAAGTCCAGTATGTTCATATACAAAGAGCTACCTACTCAGAAGATCAGTCCAACATATCGATGTACAGAGAGTTATCTACATGGCAGACAAGTCCAAAATGTCCATATCCAGAGATCTAGCTACATGGCAGGGTAGTGCAACATTTCCATATACAGAGTTCTAGGTACAAGGCAGATGATTCCAACTTGTGTACATACAGAGAGCTAACTGCATGGCAAGGTAGTGCAACATTTCCATATACAGAGTTCTAGCTGCATGGCAGATGTGTCCGACGTTTCCATATACTGAGAGCTAGCTACATGACAGAGTCGTCCATCATGTCCATATACAGGGTACTAGCTACATGGTAGATGAGGCCAATATGTCCATAAAATGAGACGTAGCTACATGGAAGACAATTCCAATATGTTCATATACAGAGAGCTACCAACTTGGCAGATCAGTCCAACATATGCATGT
>NW_006408949.1:99235-105428 GCF_000296735.1 Chrysochloris asiatica
ACAAAGAGGTAGCTACATGGCAGAGTAGTGCATCATTTCCATATACAGAATTCAAGATACATGGCAGATGAGTCCAAAGTGATCATATTACTGAAAGGTAGCTACATAGCAGAGTAGGCCAAAATGACCATATAAAGTGTACTAGCTACAAGAAAGATGAGTCCCACTGGCTATATACAGAGAGCTAGCTACATGGCAGGGTGGTGCAACATTTCCATATACAGAGTTCTAGCTGCAAGACAGATGAGTCCAACTTGTCTATATACAGTGTGCTAGCTACATGGCAGAGTAGTGCAACATTTCCATATACAGTGTTCTAGATACATGGCAGATGTGTCCAAGTCGTCCATGTACTGAGAGCTAGCTACATGGCAGAGTATTCCAACAAGTCCATAGATAGGGTACTAGCTACATGGCAGATGAGAACAACATTTCAATATACTGAGAGTTAATTACATGGCAAATGAGGCCAATATGTTCATATATAGAGGACTAGCTCCCTGTCTAATGAGCCCAACATGTCCTTATACTGAGAGCTAGCTACAAGGCAGACAAGTCCAATATGTTCATGCACAGAAAGCTAGCTACGTGGCAGGGTAGTGCAACATTTCCATATACAGAGTTCTAACTACATGGCAGATGTGCCCCATGTGTCCATATATTGAGAGCTAGCTGCATGGTAGACAAGTCCAATATGCTCATCTACAGAGAGCTACCTTCTTGGCAGATCAGTCCAACATATTCATATACAGAAAACTAGCTACATGTCAGATGATTCCAAAATGTCGATATACAGAGAGCTAGCTAAATGGCAGGGTAGTTCTACATTTCCATATACAGAGTTCTAGCTGCAAGGCAGATGAGTCCAACTTTTCTCTATAGAGAGAGCTAGCTACATGGAAGGGTACTGCAACATTTCCATATACAGTATTCTAGCTACATGGCAGATGTGTCCAACGTGTCCTTATACTGAGAGCTAGCTTCATGGCAGAGTAGTTCAACATGTCCATATACAGGGAACTAGCTACATGGCAGATGAGTCCAACGTGTCCATACACTGAGAGCTAGCTACAAGGCAGACAACTCCAATATGTTCATATTAGTGAGGTACCTACTTGGCAGATCAGTCCAACATATCCATGTACAGAGAGTTATCTACATGGCCGACAAGTCAAAAATGTCCATATACAGAGAGCTAACTACATGGCAGGGTCGTGCAACATTTCCATATACAGAGTTCTAGCTTCAAGGCAGATGAGTCCAACTTGTCTATATACAGAGAGCTAACTGCCTTGCAGGATAGTGCAATATTTCCATATGGAGTTCTAGCTGCATGGCAGATGTGTCCAACGTTTCCATATACTGAGAGCTAGCTACATGGCAGAGTATTCGATCATGTCCATATACAGGGTACTAGCTACAAGGTAGATGAGTCTAATATGTCCATAAAATGAGACATAGCTACATGGCAGAAAATACCAGTATGTTCATATACAGAAAGCGACCTACTTGGCAGATCAGTCCAACATATGCATGTACAGAGAGCATGCTACATGGCAGATGAGTCCATAATGTCCATATGCAGAGAGTTTGCTACATGGCAGCGTAGCCCAACATGTCCATATACAGAGTACTAGCTACATGGCAGATGAGTCTAACATCTCCATATACTGAGAGCCAGCTACATGGCAGACCAGTCCAATATATTCATATACAAAGCTTCTTACTTGGCAGATCATTACAGCATATCCATGTACGACGAGATAGTCACATGGCAGACGAGTCCAAAATGCCCATATACAGAGAGCTAGTTACATGACAGGGTAGTGTAACATTTCCATATACAGAGTTCTAGGTACATGTTAGATGTGTCCAACGTGTCCATATACTGAATATTAACTCATGGCAGATCAGTACAAAATGTCCATGCTCAGGAGATCGTGACATGTCAGATGAGTCCAAAGAGTCCAAAGAGCTATCTATATGGCAGAGAAGTGCAACATTTCCATATACAGAGTTCTAGCTACAAGGCAGATGAGTCCAACTAGTCTACATACAGACACCTGACTACATGGCAGAGTAGTGCAACATTTCCATATAGAGAGTTCTAGCTACATGGCATATGTGTCCAACGTGTCCATATACTGAGAGTTAACTACATGGCAGAGTAGTCCAACATGTCCATATACTGTGAGCTAGCTACATGGCAGACAAATCCAATATGTTTATATACAGAAAGCTACCGACTTGGCAGATCTGTCCAACATATCCATGTACAGAGAGCTAGCTATATGGCAGACAAGTCAAAAATATCCATATACAGAGTTCTAGCTACATGGCAGATGTGTCCAACGTGACCTTATCCTTAGAGCTAGCTACATTGCCGAGACATCCAATATGTTCATATACAGAGAGATAGCTACATGACAGGGTAGTGCAACATTTCCATATACAGAGTTCCAACTACATGGCAGATGTGTCCAACGTGTCCATAAACTGTGAGCTAGCTGTATAGCAGAGTAGTCCAACATACCATATACAGGGCACTTGCTTTATGTCAGATGTGTCCAACATGTCCACATACTGAGAGTAAACATCTTGGCAAATGAGTCCAACATGTGTATGTATAGAGGGCTAGCTGCCTGGCTAATGAGTCCAACATGTCCATATACTGAGAGCTAGCTACATGGATGACAAGTCTAAAATGTTCATATACAGAGGGCTAGTTACATTGCAGGGTAGTGCAACATTTCCATATACAGAGTTCTAGCTACTAGGCAGATGAGACCAACTAGTCTATATTCAAAGAACTAGCTACATGGAAGAGTAGGGTAACATTTCCATGTATAGAGTCCAAGGTACATGGCAGATGTGTAAAAGATGCCCATATACTGACAACTAGCTACATGGCAGACAAGTCCAATATGTTCATATACACAAAACTACCGACTTGGCAGATCAGTGCAACATATCCATTGGCAGAGAGCTAGGTATATGGTGGACGTATCCAAAATGTCCATATATACAGAGCTAGCTACATGGCAGGTTAGTATAACATCACCATATACAAAGTTCTAGCTACACGGCAGATGAATCAAACTTGTCTATATACAGAGAGCTAGCTACATTGCAGAGTAATGCAACATTTCCATATACCGAGTTCGAGCTAAATGGCAAAAGTGTCCAACGTTTCCATATTCTGAAAACTAGCTAATTGGCAGAGAAGTCCAACATGTCCATATATAGAGTACAGAGGATTAGCTACATTGCAGATGAGTCCAACATGTCCATATATTGAGAGCAAGCTACATTACAGACAAGTCCAATACCTTCATATACAGAGATCTACCTATTTGACAGATCAGTCCAATATATCCATTTACAGGGAGCTAGCTACATGGCAGATGAGTCGAATATATATCAAAATACAGAGAGCTAGCTACACGGCAGGGTAGTGCAATATTTCCTTATACAGTGTTCTAGCTTCAAGGCAGATGAGTCCAACTTGTCTATATACAGAGAGCTAGCTACATGGAAGGGCAGTGCAACATTTCCATATACAGATTTCTAGCTACATGGCAGATGTGTCTAACATTCCCATAAATTGAGAGATAGCTACATGGCAGACAAGTTCAATAAGTTTATATACAGAGAGCTACCTACTTGGCATATCACTCCAACATATTCATTTACAGAGAGCTAGCTACATGGCAGATGAATCTTAAATGTCCATATACAAAGAGCTAGCTACATGGCAGGGTGGTGCATCATTTCCATATACAGTGTTCAAGCTACATGCAGATGAGTCCAAAGTGTTCATATACTGATAGCTTGCTACATGGCAGAGTAGTCCAATATGTCCATATACAGAGTTCAAGCTACATGGCAGAAAAGTCCAATATGTTCATATACAGAAAGTTAGCTACATGGAAGGGTAGTGCAACATTTCCATGTACAGAGTTCTTGAAATATGGCAAATGTGTCTAACATGTCCATATACTGAGAGCTAGCTACATGGCAGATCAGTCCAAAATATCCATGTACAGAGAGTTAGCTACATGTCAAATGAGTACAAAATGTCCTTGCACAGAGAGCTAGCTACATGGCCGAGTAGTGCATCATTTCCATATACAGAGTTCTAGCTACATGGCAGATGTGTTCAGCAAGTCCATAAACTGAGAGCTAGCTACTTTGCAGACAAGTCCAATACGATCATATAAAGAGAGCTAAATACTTAACAGATCAGTCTAAAATATCTATGTACAGAGAGATAGCGACATGGCAGACGAGTCAAAAATATCCATGCAGACAGCTAGCTACATGGCCGAGTAGTGCATCATTTCCATATACAGAGTTCTAGCTACATGGCAGATGTGTCCAACGTGCCCATATACTGAGAGCGAGCTACATGGAAGACAAGTTCAATGAGTTCACATACAGAGAGCTACCTAATTGGTAGATCACTCCAACATATCCATGTACAGAATGCTAGCTACATGGCAGACGAGTCTTAAATGTCCATATACAAAGAGCTAGCTACATGGCAGGGTAGTGCAATATTTTCAAATACAGAGTTATAGCTACATGGCAGATATGTCCAACGTGTCCATAAACTAAGAGCTAGCAACTTGGCAGACAAGTTCAATATGTTCATATACAGAGGAGAGCTAGCTACATGGCAGGGTAGTGCAACATTTCCATATACAGATTTCAAGCTACATGGCAGATGTGTCCAAGGTGTCCATATACTGAGAGATAGCTACATGTCAGATGAGTCCAATATATCCATGTACAGAGAGATAGCAACACGGCAGACAAGTCCAAAATATCCATATGCAGAGAGATAGCTACATAGCAGGGTATTGCAACATTTCCATATACACTGTTCTAGCTACATGGCAGAAATGTCCAACCTATCCATAAACTGAGAGCTAGCTACATGGCAGACAAGTCCAATATGTTCATTTAGAGAGCTAGCTACATGGCAGGGTAGTGCAACATTTCCATATATAGCGTTATAACTACGTGGAAGATATGTCCAAAGTGTCCATACAATGAGAATTAGCTACATGGCTGACAATTCCAATATGTTCATATACAGAGAGCTAGCTACATGGCAGGGTAGTGCAGCATTTCCATATACAGAGTTCTAGCTACATGGCAGATGTGTCCAACGTGTCCATATACTGAGAGCTAACTACATGTCAGATGAGTCCAATATATCCTTGTACAGAGAGATAGATACACGGCAGACAAGTCCAAAATATCAATATGCAGAGAGCTAGCTACATAGCAGGGTATTGCAACATTTCCATATACACAGTTCTAGCTACATGGCAGAAATGTCCAACCAATCCATAAACTGAGAGCTAGCTACATGGCTGACAAGTCCAATATGTTCATATACAGAGAGCTAATTACTTAGCAGTTCAATACAAAATATCCATGTACAAATAGCTAACTACATGGCAGACGAGTCCAAAATGTCCATGCACAGAGAGCTAGCTACATGGCCGAGTAGTGCATCATTTCCATATACAGAGTTCTAGCTACATGGCAGATATGTCCAACGTGCCCATATACTGAGAGATAGCTTCATGGCAGACAAGTTCAATGAGTTCATATACAGAGAGCTATCTACTTGGCAGATCACTCCAACATATCCACGTACAGAATGCTAGCTACATGGCAGACAAATCTTAAATGTCCATATACAAAGAGCTAGCTACATGGTAGGGTAGTGCAATATTTTCAAATACAGAGTTATAGCTACATGGCAGATATGTCCAACATGTCCATAAACTGAGAGCTAGAAACTTGACAGACAAGTACAATATGTTCATATACAGAGAGCTAGCTACATGGCAGGGTAGTGCATCATTTCCATATACAGAGTTATAGCTACATGGCAGATGTGTCCAACATGTCCATATACTGAGAGCTAGCTACATGTCAAATGAGTCCAATATATCCATGTACAGAGAGATAGCTACACGGCAGAAGAGTCCAAAATATCCATATGCAGAGAGCTAGCTACATAGCCTGGTAGTGCAACATTTCCTTATAAACAGTTCTAGCTACATGGCAGAAATGTCCAACATGTCCATAAACTGAGAGCTAGCTACATGGCAGACAAGTCCAATATGTTCATATACAGAGAGCTAGCTACATGGCAGGGTAGTGCAACATTTCC
>NW_006408949.1:106175-108947 GCF_000296735.1 Chrysochloris asiatica
TACTGAGAGCTAGCTACATGGCAGGGTAGTGCAACCATTTCCATATACATAGTTCTACCTACCAGGCAGATAACTCCAACATGTCTATATATAGAAAGCTAACGACATGTCAGGGCAGTGAAACGTTTCCATATACAGAGTTGTAGTTACATGGCAGATGTGTCCAACGTGTCCATATACAGAGAGCTACCTACATGGCAGGTCAGTCCAAAATATCCATGCACAGAGAGCTAGTTACATGTCAGAAATGTTCAAAATGTCCAAAAACAGTGAGCTAGCTATGAGGCAGAGTAGTGCATCATTTCCATATACAGAGTTCAAGATGTCAATATATGGAGAGCTACCTACATGGCAGGGTAATGCAACATTTCCATACACAGAGTTCTAGCTACAAGGCGGATGAGTCCAACTTGTCTATTTACAGAGAGCTAAATGCATGGCAGGGTAGTGAACATTTCCATATACAGAGTTCTAGCTAGATGGCAGATGTTTTCAACATGTCCATATACTGAGAGTTAGCGGCCTGGCAGATCAGTGCAAAATATACATGCAGAGAGAGATCGCAACATGTCAGACGAGTACAAAATGTCCATATACCAAGAGCTAGCTACATGGCAGAGTAGTGCATCATTTCCATATATAGATTTCAAGCTACATGACAGATGATTCCAAAGTGTTCATATACTGAGAGCTTACTACATAACAGGCTAGCTACGTGGCAGATGTGTTTAACGTATCCATATACTGAGAGCTAGCTACATGGCAGAAAACTCCAAAATGTTCATATAAAGAGCTAGCTACTTGGCAGATCAGTCCAACATATCCATGTACAGAGAGCTGGCTACATGGCAGACACGTCTAAAATGTCCATATACAGAGAGCTAGCTACATGGCAGGGTAGTGCAATATTTTCTTGTACAGAGTTCTAGCAAAAAGGCAGATGAGTCCAAATTGTCTATTCAAAGAGAGCTAACTACATGGCAGAATAGTCTTGATACATTCCAGATGAGCCTAACATGTCTATATACTGAGAGTTAACTACATGGCAAATGAGTCCAACATGTGTATATATAAAGGACTATCTCTCTGACTAATGAGTCCATATACTGATAGTTAGCTACATGGCTGACAACTTCAAAATGTTCCTATACAGAGACCTACCTACTTGGCAGATCAGTGCAACACATCAATGTACAGAGAGTTAGTTATATGACAGACAAGTCCAAAATGTCCATATACAGAGAGCTAGCTACATGGCAGGGTAATGCAACATTTCTATATACAGAGTTATAGCTACAAGGCAGATGAGTCCAACTTGTCTATATATAGAGAGCTAACTGCATGACAGGGTAGTGCAACATTTCCATACACAGAGTTCTAGGTACATGGCAGATGTGTCCAACGTGTCCATATACTGAGAGCTAGCTGCATGGCAGATCAGTGCAAAATATCCACACACAAAGGGGTCGCGACATGACAGAGAAGTCCAAATTGTCCATAAACCGAGAGCTAGCTACATCGCATAGTAGTGCATCATTTCCATACACAGAGTTCAAGCTACATGGCAGATGAGACCAAAATGTTCATATACTGAGAGCTTACTACATGGCAGAGTAGTACAATATGCCCTTATACAGAGTTCTAGCTACATGGAAGATGTGTCAAACGTGTCCATATACTGAAGAGATAGCTATATTGCAGACAGCTCAAAAATGTTCATATACAGAGAGCTATCTACTTGAAAGATCAGTGCAACATATAGATGTACAGAGAGCTAGCTACATGGCAGATGATTCCAAACTGTCCATATACAGAGTTCTAGCTACATAGTAGTGTAGCACAATATTTCCGTATACAGAGTTCTAGCAACAAGGCCGATGAGTCCAACTTGTCTATTTAAAAAGAGCTAACTACATGGCAGACTAGTCCCACATGTCCCTATACAGGTTACTTGCTACATGGCAGATGAGCCCAACATGTCCATATACTGAGCTTTAACTACATGGCAAATAAGTCCAACCTGTGTATATAGAGGACTAGCTCCCTGGCTAATGAGTCCAACTTTTCCATATACTGAGAGCTAGCTACATGGCAGACAACTCCAAAATGTTCATATACTGAGAGCTAGCTACATAGCAGATCAGTCCAACATATCCATGTACAGAGAGCTAGCTACTCTGCAGGGTAGTGCAACATTTCCTTATACAGAGTTCTAGGTACATGGCAGATGTGTCCAACGTGTCCATACACTGAAAGCTACCTACAGGGCAGACAAGGCCAATACGTTCATATACAAAGAGCTACTTAATTGGCAGTCCAACATATCCACATACAGGAGCTAGCCACAATGTAGACGAGTCCAAAATGTCCATATACAGAGAGCTAGCTCCATGGCAAGGTAGTGCAACATGTCCATATGCAGAGTTCTAGCTTTAAGGCAGATTAGTCCATGTTGTCTATATACAGAGAGTTAGCTACATGGCAGAATAGTGCAACAATTACATATAAAGAGTTCTAGCTACATGGCAGATGTGTCCAACGTGTCCATGTACTGAGAGCAAACTACATAGCAGATAAGTACAATATGTTCATATACAGAGAGATACCTACTTGTCAGATCAATCCAAAATATCCATGTCCAGAGAGCTTGCTATATGGCAAACGAGTACAAAATCTCCATATACAGAGAGCTGGCTACATGGCAGGGTAGTGCAACATTTCCATATACAGAGTTCTAGCTACATGGCAGATGTGTCCAACGTGTCCATATAC
>NW_006408949.1:109047-110661 GCF_000296735.1 Chrysochloris asiatica
CAACATTTCCATATACAGAGTTCTAGCTACATGGCAGATGTGTCCAACGTGTCCATATACAGAAAGCTACCTACAGGGAAGACAAGGCCAATATGTTCATATACAGAGAACTACCTCCTAGCAGATCAGTCCAACATATCCATGGAAAGGGGCTAGCTTTATGGCAGATGAGTCCAACATGTCCATATACAGAGAGCTAGCTACATGGCAGATGTGTCCACCGTGTCCATGTACTGAGAACTAGCTACATAGCAAATAAGTACAATACGTTCATATACAAAGAGATACCTACTTGTCAGATCAGTCCAACAAATCCATGTACAGAGAGCTAGCTATATGGCAAATGAGTTCAAAATCTCCATATACAGAGAGCTGGCTTCATGGCAGGGCAGTGCAACATTTCCATATACAGAGTTCTAGTAACATGGCAGATGTTTCCAACTTGTCCATATACTGAGAGCTAGCTACATGGCAGTGTCCTGCAACATTTTCATATACGGAGTTCTACCTACAAGGCAGATGAGTCCAACTAGTCTATATACAGAGAGCGAGCTACATGGCAGGGTAGTCTAACATGTCAATAAAAAGAGTACTTATTATCTGGCTAATGAGTACAACATGTCCAAAATCTCCATATACAGAGAGCTGGCTACATGGCAGAGCAGTGCAACATTTCCATATACCGAGTTATAGCTACATGGCAGATGTGTCCAATGTGTCTGTATACTGAGAGCTAGCTACATGGTGGACAAGTCCAATATTTTTATATACAGAGAGCTACCTACTTGGCAGATCAGTTCAACATATCCATGTACACAGAGCTAGGTGCATGGCAGACAATTCCAAAATGTCCATATATAGAGAGTTAACTACATGGCAGGGTAGTGCCACGTTTCCATATACAGAGTTCTGTCTAGAAGGCAGATGAATCCAAGTAGTCTATACACTTAGAGCTAACTAAATGGCAGGGTAGGGTAACATTTCCATATACAGAGTTCTAGTTACATGGCAGATGAGTCCAAAATGTCCATATACAGAGATCTAGCTACATGGCAGGGTATTACAAAATTTCCATATACAGAGTTCTAGCTACATGGCAGATATGTCCAATTAGTCCATATACTGAGAGCTAGCTCCATGTCAGATGTGTCCAATATGTCCATGCACATAGAGCTAGCTACATGGCAGAGCAGTGCTTCATTTCCATATACAGAGTTCAAGCTACATGGCAGATGAGTACAAAGTGTTCATATACTGACAGCTAGCTACATGGCAATGTAGTCCAATATGTCCATATAAAGAGTACTAGCTGCAATGCAGATGAGTCCAAATTGAATATATACAGAGAGCTAGCTACATGGCAGTGTAGTGCAAAATTTCCATATACAGAGTTCTAGCTACATGGCAGTGTAGTGCAAAATTTCCATATACAGAGTTCTAGTTACATGGCAGATGTATCCAACGTGTCCTTATACTGAGAGCTAGTTTCATGGCTAAGTAGTCAAACATGTCTGTATAAAGTGTACTGGCTACATGGCAGACAAGTCCAAAATGCCCATATACAGAGAGCAAGCTACATGGCAGTGTAGTACATCATTTCCATATACAGAATTC
>NW_006408949.1:116801-122155 GCF_000296735.1 Chrysochloris asiatica
AAGTGTGGCGGTGGTAGTGAGGTTGGGCCAGGATCAGACATTGTTTCATTCTGCTGTGCATGGGGTCGCTATGAGTCGGTTCCGACTCGATGGCCCCTGACAACAACAACAAACCTACTTGACAGATCAGTCCAAAATATCCATGTACAGAGACCTAGCAACATGGCAGAGTAGTGCTGTATTTCCATATACAGAGTTCTAGCTACAAGACAAATGAGTCCAACTTGTCTATATACAGACATCTAACTACATGGAAGGGCAGTGCAACATTTCCATAAACAGAGTTCTAGTTACATGGCAGATGTGTCCAATGAGTCTATGCAAAGACAGCTAGCTACATAGCAAAGTATTGCATCATTTCCATATTCAAAGTTCAGCCTACATGGCAGATGAGTCCCAAGTGTTCACATACTGAGTTAGCTACATCGCAGAGTAGTCCAACATGTCCATATACAGAGTTCTATCTACATGGCAGATGTGTACAACGTGTCCATATAGTGAGAGCTAGCTACATGACAGACAAGTCCAATATGTTTATATAGAGAGAACTAGCTACATAGCAGTGTAGTGCAACATTTCCATATACAGTCTTCTAGCTACAAGGCAGATGAGTCCAACTTGTCTTCATACAGAGATCTAACTACATGGCAGAGGAGTCCAAAATGTCCGTATACAAAGACCTAGCAACATGACAGGGTAGTGCAACATTTCCATATACAGAGTTCTAGCTACAAGGTAGATGAGTCCAACTTCTATTTATATAGAGAGCAAATTACATGGCAGAGTAGTGCAACATTTCCATATACAGAATTCTAGCTACATGGCAATGTGTTCAACGTGTCCATATACTGCGAGCTAGCTTCATGGCAGAATAGTCCAACAAGTACATATACAGGGTACTAGCTACATGGCAGATGAGACCAGCATGTCCATATACTGAGAGTTAATTACATGGTAAATGAGTCCCACATGTGTATATATAGAACACTAGCTCCCTGTCTAATGTATCCAACATGTCCATATATTGAGAGCTAGCTACAAGGCAGACAAGTCCTATATGTTCATGTTCAGAGAGCTAGCTACATGGCTGGTTAGTGCAACATTTCCAAATACAGAGTTCTAGCTACATGGCAGATATGTCCAACGGGTTCATATACGGAGAGCTAGCTACATGGCAGACAAGTCCTATGTGTTCATATACAGAGAGCTACCTACTTGTCACATCAGTCCAACATATCCATATACAGATAACTAGCTACATGTCAGATGATTCCAAAATGTCGATATAGAGAGAGCTAGCTACATGGCAGCGTAGTGCAACATTTCCATATACAGTGTTCTAGTTACAAGGCAGATGAGTCCAACGTGTCTATATACAAAGAGTTAGCTACATGGCAGAGTAGTGGAACATTTCGATATGCAGATTTCTAGCTGGCAGATGTGTCCAAGGTGTCCATATACTAAGAGCTTCCTACATGGCAGGTGAGTCCTATATGTTCATAATCAAAAAGCTAGCTACGTGTCATGGTAGTGAAACATTTCCATATACAGAGTTCTAGCTGCACGGAAGATGTGTCCAACATGCCCATATACTGAGAGATAGTTACATGGCAGAGTCCTGCAACATTTCCATATACAGAGTTCTAGCTACAAGGCAGATGAGTCCAACTAGTCTATATACAGAGAGTTAGCTTCATGGCAGAGTAGTGATCATTTCCATATACAGAGTTCTACCTACATGGTAGATGTGTCCAACATGTCCGTATATGGAGAGCTAGCTACATGGTAGACAGGTCCAATATTTTCATATACAGAGAGCTACCTACTTGGCAGATCATTCCAACATATCCATGTAAAAAGAGCTAGCTACATGGCAGACTAGTTCAACATGTCCATATACAGAGATCTAGCTACATGTCAGGGTCGTGCAACATTTCCAAATGCAGAGTTCTAGCTACAAGGCAGACAATTCCAACTTTCCTGTATACAGAGAGATAGCTACATGGCAGAGTAGTGCATCATTTCCATATACAGAGTTCTAGTTACAAGGCAGATGAGTCCAACTTGTCTATATACAGAGAGTTAACTGCATGGCAGGGTAGTAAAACATTTCCATATATAGAGTTCAAGATACATGGCAGATGTGTCCAACGTGTCCATATACTCAGAGTTAGCTGGATGGCAGAGCAGTCCAAAATATTCATGCACAGAGAGATCGCGACATGTCAGAGGAGTCCAAAATGTCCATATACCGAGTGCTACATACATGTCAGAGTAGTGCATCATTTCCATATACAGAGTTCATGCTACATGGCAGATGAGTCCAAAGTGTTCATATACTGAGAGCTTGCTACATGAAAGAGTAGTCCAATATGTCCATATACAGAATTCTAGCTACATGGCAGATGTGTCCAACGGGTTCATATACTGACAGCTAGCTAAATGGCAGACAATTCCAATATGTTCATATACAGAGAGCTACCTATTTAGCAGAATAGTGCAACATATTCATGTACAGAGAGATAGCTACATGGCAGACTAGTCCAAAATGTCCATATACAGACAGCTAGCTACATGGCAGGCTAGTGCAATATTTCCATATACAGATTTCTAGCAACAAGGCAGATGAGTCCACCTTGTCTACATAAAGAGAGCTAACTACATGGAAGGTTAGTTCAACATTTCCATATATAGAGTTCTAGCTACATGGCAGAAGTTTCCAATGTGTCCATATATGAGAGATAGCTACATGTCAGATGAGTCCAAAATGTCCATGCACAGAGAACTAGTTACATGGCAGATTAGTGCATCATTTCCATATACAGAGTTAAAGCTACATGGCAGATGAGTCCTAAGAGTGTATATACTGAGAGCTAACTACATAGGAGAGTAGTCCTACATGTTCATATACACCGTTGTAGCTAAATGGCAGATGTGTCCAACGTGTCCATATACTGAGAGCTAGCTACACGGCAAAGAAGTCCAATATGTTCATATACAGGGAGCTACCTACTTGGCAGATAAGTCCAACATATCCATGTATAGAGAGCTAGCTACATGGCAGACATGTCCAATATATTCATATACAGAGATCTACCTACTTGACAGATCAGTCCAACATATCCATGTACAGAGAGCTAGCTACAAGGCAAACGAGTCCAAAATATTCATATACAGAGTGCTAGAGACATGGCAGAGTAGGGCATCATTTCCATATACAGAGATTCAAGTTAAATGGCAAATGTGTCCATTGTGTCCATATACTGAGAACTCGCTACATCACAGAGAAGTCCAATATCTTCATATACAGAAAGCTACCTTCTTGGCAGATCAGTCCAACATATCCATGTACAGAGAGCTAGCTACATAGTAGACGAGTACAAAATGTCCAACCACAGAGAGTTAGATACATGACAAGGTAGTGCAACATTTGCATATACAGAATTCTAGGTACAAGACAGATGAGTCCAACTTGTCTATATACAGACAGCTAGCTACATGCAGAGTAGTGCAACACTTCCATATACAGAGTTCTAGCTACATGGCAGATGTGTCCAACGTGTCCATAGCTTAGAGCTAGCTACATGTCAGACAAGTCCGTTATGTTCATATACAGAGAGCTAGCTACATGTCAGGGCAGGGCAACATTTCCATATACAGAGATTTAGCTGCATGGTAGATGTGTCCAATGTGTCCATATACTGAGAGCTAACTACATTGCAGAGTAGTCCAACATGTCCCTATACAGGGTACTAGCTACATGGCAGATGAGTCCAACATGTCCAAATATTGAGAGTTAACTACATGGCAAATAAGTCCATCATGTGCATCTATAGAGGACTAGCTCCCTGGCTAATGAGTCCAATATGTCAATATACTGTGAGATAGCTACATGGCAGACAAATCCAATATATTTATATACAGAGAGCTAGTTACATGGCAAGGTAGTGCAATACTTCCATATACAAAGTTCTAGCTACATGTCAGTTGTGTCCAACGTGTCCATATACTGAGAGCTAGCTACATGGCAGACAAGTCCAATTTGTTCATATACAGATAGCTACCTCCTTGGCAGATCAGTCCAACTTTTACATGTTCAGAGAGCTAGCTATATGTCAGAAAAGTCCAAAATGTTCATATACTGAGAGTAAGCTACATGGCAGGGTAGTGCAACATTTCCATATACAGAGTTCTAGCTACAAGGCAGATGAGTCCAACATGTCTATATACAGAGAGCTAGCTAAATGGCAGAGTAGTGCAACATTTCCATATACAGAGTTCTAGCTACATGGCAGATGGGTTCAAAGTGTCCATATACTGAGAGCTTGCTACATGGCATTGTAGTCCAACATGTCCATATGCAATGTACTAGCTACATGGAAGATAAGTCCACAATGCCCGTATACTGAGAGCTAGCTACATGGCAGACAAGTCCAATATGTTCAGACACAGAGAGCTACCTACTTGGCAGATCAGTCCAATATATCCATGTTCAGAGAGCTAGCAACATGACAGATGAGTCCTAAATGTCCATGTACAGTGAATAAGCTTCATGGCAGGGTAGTGCAACATTTACATATACAAAGTTCTAGCTACAAGACACATCAGTCCGACTTGTCTATATACAGAGAACTAGCTAAATGGCAGAGTAGTCCAGCATATCAATATACAGAGTTGTAGCTACATGGCAGATTTGTCCAACATGTCCATATACTGAGAGCTCGATACATGGCAGAGTAGTCCATATCCAGGGTACTAGCTACATGGCAAATGTCCATGCTCAGAGAGTTAGCTACTTGGCATGGTAGTGCAACATTTCCATATACAGAGTTCTCTCTAAAAGACAGTGGAGGCCAACTTGTCTATATACAGAGAGCTAGCTACATCGCAGAGTAGTGCAACATTTCCATATACAGAGTTCTAGCTACATGGCAGATGTGTCCAACATGTCCATATCCTGAGAGCTAGCTACATGGCAGAGGAGTCCAAAATGTCCAAGCACAGAGAGCTATCTACATGCGAGAGTAGTGCATAATTTCCATATACAGAGTTCAAGTTACATGGCAGATGACTTCTAAGTGTTCATATACTGAGAGCTAGCTACATAGCAGAGTAGTCCAAAATGTCCATATACAGAGTTCTTGCTGCATGGCAGATGTGTCCAACATGTCCATAAACTGAGAGCTAACTACATAGCAGACAAGTCCAATATGTTCAAGCTGCAAGGCAGATGAGTCCAACATGTCTATATACAGAGAGCAATTTACATGAGACTGTAGTGCAACATTTACATATACAGAGTTCTAACTATATGACAAATGTGTCCATAGTGTCCATGTACTGAGAGCTAGCTA
>NW_006408949.1:123715-138367 GCF_000296735.1 Chrysochloris asiatica
TGAGAGCTACCTACATGGCACAGTAGTCCAACATGTTCATATACAGTGCACTAGCTACAAGGTAGATGAGTCCAGAGTGTCTATATAGAGAGCTAGCTGCTGGCAGAGTAGTGCATCATTTCCATATACAGTGTTCAAGCTACATGGCACATGAGTCCAGAGTGTTAATATACTGTTATCTAGCTAATGGCAGATCAGTTAAACATGTCCATACAAAGAGTACTAGCTACCTGGCTAATGAGTCAGGCATGTCAACATACTGTGAGTTAACTACATGGCAAATGTGTACAGCATGTGTATATATAGAGGACTAGCTCCCTTTCTAATGAGTCCAACATGTTGATATACTAAGAGCTAGCTACATGTCAGACAAGTGCAATATGTTCATATACAGAGAGCTAGCTACATGGCAGGGTAGAGCCACATTACCATATACAGAGTTCTCCAACATGTCCATATGAAGAGTATTAACTACCTGGTTAATGAGTGCAACATGTCCATATACTGAGAGCTAGCTACATGGCAGAGTAGTGAATCATTTCCATATAGAGAGTTCAAGCTACCTGAGAGATGAGTCCCAATTGTTCATATACTGAGAGCTAGCAACATCTCAGAGTAGTTCAACATGTCCATATACAGAGTTCTAGCTACTTGGCAGATGTGTCCAATGTTTCCATATTCTAAAAGCTAGCTACTAGGCACACAAGTCCAATATGTTCATATACAGAGATCTACCTACTAGGCACATCAGTCCAACATATCCATGTACAGAGAGATAGCTACATGCATGGCATACGAGTCCAAAATGTCGATATACAGAGAGTTAGCTATGTGGCAGGGTAGAGCAACATTTCCATATACAGTGTTCTAGCTACAAGTCAGATGATTCCAACTTGTCTATATACAGAGAGCTAACTACATGGTAGGGTACTGCAACATTTCCATATATAGAGTTCTAGGTACATGGCAGATGAGTCCAACATGTCTATATATGAAGAACTAGCTAAATGCCAGGGTAGAGCAACATTTCAATATACAGAATTCAAGCTACAAGGCAGATGAATCGAACATGTCCATATACAGGGTACTAGCTACATGGCAGATGTGTCCAAAATGTCCATATACTGAGAGCTAGCTACATAGGAGAGAGGGCAACATTTCCATATACAGAGTTCAAGCCACAAGGCAGATGAGTCCAACTTGTCTATCTACTGAGAGGTAGCTACATGACAGAGTTGTCCAACATGTCCATATGAAGAATATTAACTACCTGGTTAATGAGTGCAACATGTCCATATACTGAAAGCTAGCTACATGGCAGAGTAGTCCAACATGTCCATATATAGGGTACTAGTTGCAAGGCAAATATGTCCAATGTGTCCATTCTGAGAGTTAGCTACATGGCAGAGTAGTGCATCATTTGCATATACAGAGTCCAAGCTACATGGCAAATGAGTACAAAGTGTTCATATACTGAGAGCTAGTAGATGGCAGAGAAGTGCAACATTTTCATATACAGAGTTCAAGTTAAAAGGCAGATGAGTCCAACATGTCTAAATACTGACAGGTAGCTACATGGCAGAGTAATCTAACATGTCCATAGAAAGAATACTAGATACCAGGGTAATGAATCCAACATGTCCATATACTGAGGGCTAGCTACATGGTAGAGTAGTCCAACATGTTCATATACAGGGTACTAGCTACAAGGCAGATGTGTCCAATGTGTCCATATACTGAGAGCTAGCAACATTGCAGAGTAGTGTATCATTTCCATATACAGAGTTCAAGCTACATGGCAGATGTGTCCGAAGTGTTCATATACTGAGAGCTAGCTAAATGGAAGAGTAGTCCAACATGTTCATATACAGGGTACTAGCTACATGGCAGATGTGTCCGAAGTGTACATATACTGAGAGCTAGCTACATGGCAGAGTAGTCCAAAATGTCCATATAAAAAGAACTAGCTACCTGGCTAATGAGTCCAACATGTCCATATACTGAGACCTAGCTACATGGCAGACAAGTCCAATAGGTTCATATTCAGAGAGCTACCTACTTGGCAGGTCAGTCCATCATATCCATGTACAGAGCACTAGCAACATGACAGACGAGTCAAAATGTCCATATATAGTGTTCTAGCTACAAGGCAGAGGAATCCAACTTCTCTATATACATAGAGCTAAATACATGGCAGAGTAGTGTAACATTTCCATTTACAGAGTTCTAGCTACATGGCAGATGTGTCCAACGTGTCCATATAATGAGAGCTACCTACATGGCAGATCATCCAACATGTACATATACAGGGTACTATCTACATGGCAGATGAGTCCAACGTGTCTATATACTGCAGGTAGCTACATGACAGACGAGTCCAAAATGTCAATATACAGAGATCTAGCTACATGGCAGAGTAGTCCAACATGTCCATATAAAGTGCACTAGCTATAGGACAGATGAGTCCAATTTTGTCTATATACAGAGAGCTAGCCACACGGCAGATTATTGCATCATTTCCATTTACAGGGTTCAAGGTACATGGTACATGAATCCACAGTGCTCATATACTGAGAGCTAGCTATATGACAGATCAGTCCAAAATGTCCATATAAAGAGTACTAGCTACCAGGCTAATGAGTGCAACATGTCCATATATTGAGAGTTAACAACATGACAAATGAGTACAACATGTGTATATATAGAGGACTTGCTCCCTGGCTAATGAATCCAACATGTCGATATACTGAGAGCTAGATACATGGCAGACAAGTTCAATATGTTCATATACAGAGAGCTAGCTACATGGCAGGGTAGTGCAACAATTCCATATACAGGGTACTAGCTACATGGTAGATGATTCCAACATGACCATATGCAGGGTACTAGATACATGGCAGATGAGTTCAACATGTCCACATACAGAGAGCTAGCTACATGGCAGACATCTCCAATATCTTCATAAACAGGTAGCTAACTACTTGGCAGATCACTCCAACATATCCTTGTACAGAGAGCTAGCTACCTGGAAGACGAATCCACAATGTTCATATACAGAGAGCTAGATATATGACAGGGTAGTGCAAATTTTCATATACAGAGTTCTACCTACAAGGCAGATGAGTCCAACTTGTCTATATACAGAGAGCTAACTATATGAAAGGGTAGTGCAACATTTCCATATACAGAGTTCTACCTACATGGCAGATGTTCCCAAAGTGTCCATATCCTTAGAGCTAGCTACATGGCAGACAAATCCAATATGTTCATATACTGAGAGCTAGCTACATGGCAGGGTAGTGCAATATTTCCATATATAGAGTTCTTGATGCAAGGCAGATGATTCCAACATGTCTATATACAGAGTTCTACCTACATGGCAGATGTTCCCAACGTGTCCATATCCTTAGAGCTAGCTACATGGCAGACAAGTCCAATATGTTCATATACTGAGAGCTAGCTACATGGCAGTTGAGTGCAAAATGTCAATGCACAGAGAGCTAGGTACAAGGCAGAAAAGTGCATCATTTCCATATACAGAGTTCAAGCTACATGACAGATGAGTCCCAAGTGTTTATATGCTGAGAGATATCTTCATAGCAGAGTAGTCCAAAATGTCCATATACAGAATACTAGCTACACATCAGATGTGTCCAATGTGTCCATATACTGAGAGCTAACTACATGGCAGACAAGTCCAATATGTGCATATAAAGCGATCTACCTAATTGGCAGATCAGTACAACATAGCCATGTACATGGCTGACGGGTCCAAAATGTCCATATATAGATATCTAGCTAAATGGCAGGGTAGTGCAACATTTCCATATACAGAGCTCTAGCTACATGGCAAATGTGTCAAATGTGTCAATATACTGAGAGCTAGCTACATGGTAGACAAGTCCAATATGTTCATATACAGAGAGCTAACTACTTGGCAGATAAGTTCAAAATATTCATATAAAGAGATCTACCTACATGGCAGATGAGTTCATAATGTGCATATACAGAGAGCCAGCTACGTGGCAGGGTAGTGCAACATTTCCATATACAGAGTTCTAGGTACAAGGCAGAGGAATCCAACTTGTCTATATACAGAGAGCTAGCTACATGGCAGAGTAGTGCAAAATTTCCATATACAGAGTTCTAGCTACATGGCAGATATGTTCAACATGACCACATAATGAAAGCTAGCTACTTGGCAGCGTAGCCCAACATGTCCATATACAGAGTTCTAGCTACAAGGCAGATGGGTCCAACGTGCCTATACTTTGAAAGCTAGCTACTAGGCAGACAAGTCCAATATGTTCATATGCAGAGAGCTACCTACTTGTCAGATAAGTCCAACATATTCATGTACAGAGAGATAGCTACATGGCAGACGAGTCCAAATTGTCCATATACAGAGAGCAAGCTACATGGCTGGGTAGTGCAACATTTCCATATAGAGAGTTCTAGCTACATGGCAGATGAGTTCAACTTGTCTATATACAGAGAGCTATCAACATGGCAGAGTAGTCCAACATTTACATATACAGGGTACTAGTTACATGGCAGATTAGTACAACATGTCCGTATACTGAGAGTTAACTACATGGTAAATGAATCCAACATGTGTATATATAGAGGACTATCTCCCTGGCTAGTGAGTCCAACAAGTCCATATTCATGGCTGGGTAGTGCAACATTTCCATATACAGACTACTAGCTAAATGGAAATGTGTCCAATATGTCCATATACAGAAAGTTAGTTATATGCCAGGCTAGTGCTACATTTCCATATACAGATAAATCCAACTTGTCTATACATAGAGAGTAGTTACATGCAGAGTAGTGCAACTTTTCCATATACAGAGTTCTAGCTACAAAGCAGCTGTGCCCAACGTGTCCATATACTGAGAGCTACCTACATGGCAGATGTTTCCAACATGTCCATATACATGGTACTAGCTACATGACAAATGAGTCAAACATGTCCATATACTGAGAGCTAGCTACATGTCAGACGAATCCAAAATGTCCATGCACAGAGAGCTAGCTACATGACAAGAGTAGTGAATTATTTCCATATAGAGAGTTCAAGCTACCTGAGAGATGAGTCCCAAGTGTTCATATACTGAGAGCTAGCTACATCTCAGAGTAGTCCAACATGTCCATATACAGAGTTCTAGCTACTTGGCAGATGTGTTCAATGTGTCCATATTCTAAAAGCTAGCTATTAGGCAAACAAGTCCAATAAGTTCATGTATAGAGAGCTAACTACTAGGCACATCAGTCCAACATATCCATGTACAGAGAGATAGCTACATGGCATACGAGTCCAAAATGTCGATATACAGAGAGCTAGCTATGTGGCAGGGTAGAGCAACATTTCCATATACAGTGTTCTAGCTACAAGGTAGATGAGTCCAACTTGTCTATATACAGAGAGCTAACTACATGGCAGGGTAGTGCAACATTTCTGTATACAGAGTTCTAGGTACATGGCAGATGAGTCCAACATGTCTATATATGAAGAACTAGCTAAATGCCAGGGTAGAGAAACATTTCCATATATTGTGTTCTAGCTACAAGGCAGATGAGTCCTATTTGGCTATATACAGAGAGCTAGATACATGGCAGAGTATTGCAAAATTTCCATATACAGAGAGCTAGCTACATGGCAGGGACATGCAACATTTCCAAATACAGAGTTCTAGCTACATGGCAGATGCGTCCAACATGCCCATACACTGAGAGCTAGCTATATGGCAGAGTATTCCAACATGTCCATATATAGAGTAGTAGCTACATGGTAGACAAGTCCAATATGTTCATATACAAAGAGCTACCTACTTGGCAGATCATTCCGACATATCTATGTACAGAGAGCTAGTTACATGACACATGAGTTCAAAATATCCATATACAGACAGCTAGATACATGGCAGGGTAGTGCAACATTTCCATATACAGAGTTTTAGGTACATGGCAGATGTGTTCAACTTGTCCATATACTTAGAATTAGCTGCATGGCAGATCAGTCCAAAATATCCATGCACACAGAGATCGCGAAATATCAGATGAGTCCAAAATGTCCATATACAGAAATCTATCTACATGGTAGGGTAGTGCAATATTTTCATATACAGAGTTCTAGCAACAAGACAGACGAGTCCAAAATGTCTATTTACAGAGAGCTAGCTACACGGCAGGGTTAGCTTCTAGCTACATGGCAGATGTGTACAACGTGTCCATATACTGAAATCTACCTACATGGTAAACAAGGCCAATATGTTCATATACAGAGAGCTACCTATTTGACAGATCAATCCAACATATCCATGTACAGGAGCTAGCTACATGGCAGACAAGATCAATATGTCCATACACAGAGAGCTAGCTACAAGGCAGGGTAGTGCAACATTTCAATATAGAGAGTTCTACCTACATGGCAGATGTGTTCAAACTTGTCCATATACTGAAAGCTAGGGACATGGCAGATCAGTCCAATATATCCATGAACAGAGAGCTAGCTACATGGTAGAGTATTGCAACATTTCCATATACAGAGTTCTTGCTACAAGGCAGATGAATCCAACGAGTCTATATACAAAGACCTAGATACGTGGCAGTGTAGTGCAACATTATCATATACGGTATTCTAGCTACATGGCAAATATGTCCAATGTATCTATATACTGAGAGCTAGCTACATAGCAGACAAGGCCAATATGTTCATATACACAGAGCTAGCTACATGACAGGGTAGTGCAACATTTTCATATACAGAGTTCGGGCTACATGGGAGATGTGTCCAACGTGTCCTCATACTGTGAGACAGTTACATGGCAGACAAGGCGAATATATTCATATACAGTGAGCTAGCTAAAGGGAAGGGTAGTGCAACATTTCCATATACAAAATTCTAGCTACAAGCTAGATGAATCCAACTTGTGTATATACAGAGAACTAGCTATATGGCGGTGTAGTGCAACATTTCCATATACAAAATTCTAGCTACAAGCTAGATGAATCCAACTTGTGTATATACAGAGAACTAGCTATATGGCGGTGTAGTGCAACATTTCCATATACAGAGTTCTGGCTACATGGCAGATGTGCCCAACATGTCAATACACTGAGAGTTTGATACATGGCAGAGTAGTCCAACATGTCCGTATACAGAGTACTAGCTGCAAGGCAGATGAGTCTAACATGTCCATATACTGAGAGCTAGCTACATGGCAGACCAGTCCAATATGTTCATATACAAAGAACTACCTACTTGGCAGATCATCCAACATATCCATGTGGAGAGAAATAGTCACATGGCATACAAGTCCAAAATGTCCATACACAGAGATGTAGCTACATGGCAGGGTAGTGCAACATTTTCATATACAGAGTTCTAGGTACATGGCAGATGTGTCTAAGGTGTCCATATACTGAAATTTAACTGCATGGCAGATCAGTCCAAAATATCCTTTCACAGAGAGATCCTGACATGTCAGATGAGTCCAAAGTGTCCATCTACAGAGAGCTAGCAACATGGCAGTGTAGTGCAATGTTTCCATATACAGAGTTCTAGCTACAAGGCAGATGAGTCCAACAAGTCTATATACAGACCTAGGTACATGGCCGAGTAGTGCAACATTTCCATATACAGAGTTGTAATTACATGGCAGATGTGTCCAACATGTCCACATACGGAGAGCTAGCTTCATGGTAGACAAGGCCAATATGTTCATATACAGAGAGCTAGCTACATGGCAGGGTAGTGCAACATTACCGTATACAGAGTTCTAGATAAAAGGCAAATGCATCCAACTTGTCTATATACAGAGAGCTAGCTACATTGCAAGGTAGTGCAACATTTCCATATACAGAGTTCTGGCTCCATGGCAGATGTGTCCAACTTGTCCACATACTGAGAGCTAGCTACATGGTAGAGTAGTGCAACATGTTCATATACAGGGTACTAGCTACATGGCAGAGAAGTCCAACATGTCCATATTCTGAGAGCTAGCTACACGGCAGACATGTCCAATACGTTCTTTTACAGAGAGCTACCTACTTAGCAGATCAGTCCAACGTATCCATGTACAGAGAGCTGGCTACAGAGCAGACAATTCCAAAATGTCCATTTACAGAGAGCTAGCTACATGGCAGAGTAGTGCAACATTTCCATATACAGAGTTCTACCTACATGGCAGTTGTGTCCAACGTGTCCATATACACGATACTAGCTACATGGCAGACATGTTCAATATGTTCATATACAGAAAGCTACCTACTTGGCATATGAGTCCAACATATCCATGTACTAGCTACATGGCAGACCAGTCCCAAATGTCCTCATACAGAGAGCTAGCTACATAGCAGAGATGTGCAACATTTCCATATACAGAATTCTAGCTACAAGAAAGATGATTCCAACTTGTCTCTATATAGAGAGCTAGCTACATGGAAGGGTAGTGCAACATTTCCATATACAGTGTTTTAGCTACATGGCAGATGTGCCCAACGTGTCCACACCCTGAGAGCTAGCTTCATGACAGAGTATTCCAACATGTCCATATACAGACTACTAGCTACATGGCAGACCAGTCCAATATATTCATATACAAAGAGCTACCTACTTGTCAAATCATTCCAACATATCCATGTACAGAGAGCTAGTTACATGGAGACGAGTCCAAAATGTCCATATACAGAAAGCTAGATACTTGGCAGAGTAGTGTAACATTTCCATATACAGAGTTCTAGATACATGGCAGATGTGTCCCACTTGTCCATATACTGAGAATAAGGTGCATGGTAGATCAGTCTAAAATATCCATGCACAGAGACTCCACGACATGTCAGATGAGTCCAAATGTCCCTCTGAAGAAAGCTAGCTACATGGCAGAGTAGTGCATTACTTCCATATACAGAGTTCAAGCTGAAAGGCAGATGAGTCCAATTTGTCTATCTACAGAGAGCTAGCTACAAGGCATAGTAGTGCAACATTTGCATATACATAGTTCTAACTATAATTCAAATTTGTCCTACGTGTCCTTATACTGAGACCTAGGCATATGGCAGACAAGTCCAATATGTTCATAAACAGAGAGCTACCTACTTGGCAGACCAGAGCAACATATCCATATCCAGAGAGCTAGCTACATGGCAGACGAGTACAAAATATCCATATACAGAGAGCTAGCTATATGGTAGGTTAGTGCAATATTTCCATATACAGAGGTCTAGCAACAAGCAGACAAGTCCAAAATGTCTATATACAGAGAGCTAGCTACACGGCAGGGTAGGGGAACATTTCAATATACAGAGTTCTAGCTACAAGGCAGGTTGTGTTCAAAATTGTCCATATACTGAGAGCTAGCTACATGGCAGATAAGGCAAATATATTCATATACAGAGAGCTACCTCCTTGGCAGATCAGTTCAACAAAACGATGTACAGACAGCTAGCAACATGTCAGACAAGTCCAAAATATCCATCTACAGAGAGCTAGCTATATAGCAGAGTAGTGCATCATTTCCATATACAGATTTCAAGCTACATGGAAGATGAGTCCCAAGTGTTCATATCCCTAGAGCTAGCTACATGACAGATATGTCCAATATATTCATATACAGAGAGCTAGCTACACAGCAGCATAGTGCAAAATTTCCTTATACAGAGGTACAGCTACATAGCAGATGTGTCCAACGTGTCCATATACTGAAAGCTACCTTCATGACAGACAAGGCCAATATTTTCTTATACAGAGAGCTAACTACTTGGCAGATCAGTCCAACATATCTATGTACAGAGAGATAGCTACATGGCAGCATAGTGCAAAATGTTCATATACAGAGAGCTAGCTACATGGCAGGGTAGTGCAACATCTCCATATACAGAGTTCTAACTACAAGACAGATGAGTCCAACTTGTCTATATACATAGAGATAACTACATGGCAGGGAAATGCATCATTTCCATATAATGAGTTCTAATTACATGGCAGATGTTTCCAATGTGTCCATATACTGAGAGCAACCTACATGGCAGATCATTCCAAAATATCCATGCACAGAGAGCTAGCTACATGTCAAACAAGTCCACAATATTCATAAACAGAGAGCTAGCTACATGGCAGAGTTGTGCATCATTTACATATACAGAGTTCAAGCTACATGGCAGATGAGTCCCAAGTGTTCATAAACTGAGAGCTAGCTACATAGCAGAGTAGTCCAACATGTCCATATACTGAAAGCTACCTACAGAGCAGATAAGGCCAATATTTTTATGTACAGAGAGCAACCTCCTTGGAAGAACAGTACAACATATTCATGTAAAGACAAGTAGCTACATGGCAGACGAGTCCAAAATTTCCATATTCAGACAGCTAGCTTCATGACAGTGTAGTGCAACATTTCCATATACAGAGTTGTAGCTACATTGCAGATGTGTCCAACGTGTCCATGTAATGAGAGCTAGCTACATGTCAGATGAGTCCAATATGTACATGCACAGAGAGCTAGCGACATGGCAGAGTAGTGCATCATTTCCATATAAAAATTTCTAGCTACATGGCAGATATGGCCAATATGTCCAAAAAGTGAGAGCTAGCTAAATGACAGAAAATCCAACATGTTCATATATAGAGAACTAGATACATCGCAGTGTATTCCAACATTTTCATATACAAAATTCTAGCTACAAGGCAGATTTGTCCAACGTGTCCATGTACTGAAAGCTACCTACATGGCAGACAAGTCCAATATGTTCATATACAAAAAACTAACTACTTGGCAGATAAGTCCAACATATCTATGTACATAGACCTAGCTACATGGCAGACAAGTTCAAAATGTCCATGTACAGGGTATTGCAACATTTCCATATACAGAGTTCTAGCTACAAGGCAGATGAGTCCAACTTGTCTATATACAGAGAAATAACTACATGTCAGGGTAGTGTACCATTTCAATATACAGAATTCAAGTTACATGGCAGATGTGTCCAACGTGTCCATATACTGAGAGCTACCTACATGGCAGAATCTTTCAAAATATCCATGCGCAGAGAGCTAGCTACATGTCAGAGGAATCCAAAATGTCCATGTACAGAGTGCTAGCTACATGACAATGTAGTGTAACATTTCCATAAAGAGAGTTCTAGCTACATGGCAGATGTGTCCAACGTGTCCATATACTGAAAGCTACCTACATGGTAGACAAGGCCAACATATTCATATACAGAGAGCAACCTACTTGGCAGATCAGTCCACCATATCCATATACAGGAGGTAGCTACATGACAGCCAAGTCCAAAATGTCCATATACAGAGTGCTAGCTACATGGCAAGGTAGTGCAACATTTCCATAAACATACTTCTACCTACAGGGCAGAATAATCCAACATGTGTATATAAAGAGAGCAATCTATATGGCAGAATAGTGCAACATTTCCATATACAGAGTTGTAGCTACATGGCAGATCTGTCCAACGTGTCCCTATAATGAGAGCTAGCTACATGGCAGATGTGTCCAAAATATCCATGCTCAGAGAGGAGTCCAATATGGCCAACATGTCAGAGGAGTCCAATATGGCCATATACAGAGAGCTTGCTACATGGCAGAGTAGTGCATCATTTCCATATACAGAGTTCAAGCTACATGGCAGATGAGTCCAAAATGTTAATATACTGAGAGCTAGCTACATGGCAGAGTAGTCCAACATGTCCATATAAAAAGTACTAGCTACCTGGCTAATGAGTCCAACATGTCCATATACTGAAAGCTAGCTGCATGTCAGAGAATTCCAATATGCTCATATACAGATAGCTACCTACTTGGCAGATCAGTCCAACATACCCATGTAAAGAGAGCTAATTACATAGCAGACGAGTCCAAAATATCCATAGACAGAGAGCTATCTACATGGCAGGGTAGTGCAACATTTACATATACAGCTTTCTAACTACAAGGCAAAGACTCCAACTTTTCTATATACAGTGAGCTAGCTACATGGCAGATGAATCCAACTTGTCTATATACAGATAGCTAGCTACATGCCAGAGTAGTCCAACATGTCCATATAAAGAGTAGTAGTTACCTAGCTAATTAATTCAAAGTGTCCATATACTGAAAGCTAGCTACATGGCAGAAAAATCCAATATGTTCATATACAGAGAGCTACCCACTTGGCAGATAAGTCCAATATATCCATGTACAGAGAGGTAGCTACATGGCAGACGAGTCCAAAATGCCCATATCCGGAGAGCTATCTACATGGCAGTGTAGTGCAACATTTCCAAATACAGATTTCTAGCTTAAAAGCCTATGAGTCCAACTTAACTATATACAGAGCTAGCTACTTGGCCAGCTAGTCCAACATGTCCATATACAGGGTACTAGCTACATAGCAGATGAGTCCAATATGTTCATATACATAGAGATAGATACATAGCAGGGTAGTGCAACATTTCCAAATACAGAGTTCTAGTTACAAAGCAGATGAGTTTAACTTGTTTATATACAGAGAGCTAGCTACATGGCAGAGTAGTATATCATATTCATATACAGAGTTCAAGCAACATGGTAGATGAATCAAATTGTCTATATACAGAGAGCTAGCTACATGGCATATTAGTGCAACATGTCCATATACAGTGTATTAGCTACATGGCAGTTGAATCCAATATGTCTGTATTTAGAGCTCTGGTAGCGTAGTGGTTACGAATTGGGCTGTGAACCTTAAGGCCAGCGGTTCGAAACTACCAGCCGCTCCGCGGGAGAAAGATGAGGCGTTCTGCTCCCGTAAAGATTTACACCCTCAGAAACCCTGTACAGGGTCTCTATGGGTCGGATCCGACTCGATGGCACACAACAACAACAACAACAACAAGCTACATTTTAGATGTGTCCAAAGTGTCCATACACTGAGAGCTACTACCTACATGGCAGATAAGTCCAAAATATCCATACACAGTGAGCTAACTACATGTCAGACTAGTCCCAAATGTCCATATACAGAGTTCTGGCTACATGTCAGATGTGTCCTACGTGTCCATGTACTGACAAGCTAGCTACACAGTAGAGTAGTCCAACATGTCCATATACATGGCACACGAATCCAAAATGTCCATATACAGAGAGCTTGCTATATGGCAGAGTAGTAGTCTAACATGTCCATATACTGAGATCTAGCTACATGGCAGAGTAGCCCAATATGTCCTTATACTGGATACTATCTACATGGCAGATGAGTCCAATATGTTCATATATAGAGAGCTGCCTAATTGGCAGATCAGTCCATCATAATATTGTACAGAGAGTTAGCTACATGGCAGACAAGTTCAATATGTTCATATACAGAGAGCTAGCTACATGGCAGAGTTTGCATCATTTCTATATACAGAGTTCAAGCTCCATGGCAGAATAGACCAATATGTCCATATACAGAGTTCTAGCTACATGGCAGATGTGTCCAATATGTTCGTATACTGAGAGCTAGGTACATGGCAGCATAGTGCAATATTTCCATATATAGAGTTCTAGTTACATGGCAGATGTGTCCAGCCTGTCCATATACTGAGAGCTAGCTACATGACAGAGTAGTCCAACATATCCATATAAAGTGTTCTAGCTACAAGGCAGATGTGTCCAAAGTGTCCTTATACCGAGAGCTAGCTACATGGCATACAGGTCCAATAGGTTCATATACAGAGAGCTAGCTACATGGCAGGGTAGTGCAACATTTCATATACAGTGTTCTAGCTACACTACAGATTTGTCCAACATGTCCATAAAGAAAGAGCTAGCTACATGGCAGCTACATTTCCATGTACAGAGTTCTACCTATAAGGAAACATTTCCATGTACAGAGTTCTACTTACAAGGCAGATGTATTCAACTAGTCCATATACTGAGAGCTAGCTACATGTCAAACTAGTCCAAAGTTTCCATATACTGAGAGCTAGCTACATGGCAGATAGAGAAACGTGTCCATATACAGGGTACTAGCTACAAGGCAGAAGAGTCCATCTTGTCTATATACAGAGAGTTGGCTACATGGCAGAGTAGTGCATCATTTCCATATACAGAGTTCAAGCTACATGGCAGACGAGTCCAACTTGTGTATATACTGAAAGCTATCTACATGGCAGAGTAGTGTAACATGTCCATATAGAGGTGACTAGCTACATGGCAGATGAGTGCAACATGTCCATATATTGAGAGCTAACTAAATGGCAGAGCAGTGCAACATATCCATATATAGAGGTCTAGATACATGACAGATGTGTAAAACGATTCCATATACTGAGAGCTGCCTATATGGCAGATTAGTCCAACATGTCCATATACAGGGTATGAGCTACATGGCAGATGAGTACAAAATGTCCATGTACAGAGAGCTAGCTAGCTACATGGCAGAGTAGTGCATCATTTCCATATACAGATTTCAAGCTACATGGCAGATGAGTCCAAAGTGTTCATATACATAGATATAGATATATGGCAGAGTAGTCCAACATGACCATATAAATTTACTAGGTAAATTACAAATGAGTCCAACATGTCCATATTCAGAGAGCTAACTACATGGCAGACATGTCCCATATGTTCATATACAGAGATCGATCTACTTGGTAGATCAGTCCAACATATCCATGTACAGAGA
>NW_006408949.1:138774-140632 GCF_000296735.1 Chrysochloris asiatica
AGTCCAATATTTTCATACACAGAGAGCTAGCTACATGGCAGGGTAGTGCAACATTTCTATATATAGAGTTCTAGCTACATGGCAGATAAGGCCAACGTGTCCATACACTGAGAGCTAGCTACATGGCAGAGTAGTCCAACATATCCATATTCAGAGTTCTAGTAACAAGGCAGATTTGTCCAACGTGTCCTTATACTGAGAGCTAGATACTTGGCAGACAGGTCCAATATGTTCATATACAGAGAGCTAGCTACATGGCAGGGTAGTGCAACATTTCCATCTATAGAGTTCTAGCTACAAGGCAGATGTATCCAACTTGTCCATATTCTGTGAGCTAGCTACATGTCAAACAAGTCCAAAATTTCCATATACTGAGAGCTAGCTACATGGCAGAGTAGAGCAACATGTGCATATATGGGGTACTAGCTACAAGGCAGATGAGTACAACTTGTCTATTTACAGAGAGCTGGCTACATGGCAGAGTAGTGCATCATTTCCATATACAGAGTTCAAGCTACAGGGTAGATGACTCGAACTTGTCTATATACAGAAAGCTAGCTACATGGCAGAGTAGTGTAACTTGTCCATATACAGAGGACTAGCTACATGGCAGATGAGTCTAACTCGTCCATATACTGAGAGCTATAAATACACCAGAGTAGTACAACATGTCCAAATACAGAGTACTAGCTACATGGCAGATGAGTTCAACATGTCCATATGCTGAGAGCTAGCTACATGACAGACAAATCCCATATGTTCATATACAGAGATATATCTACTTGGCAAATCAGTCCAACATATCCATGTACACAGAGCTAGCTACATGGCAGATGAGTCCAATATATACATATACCGAGAGCTACCTACATGGCAGGGTAGTGCAACATTTCCATATACAGAGTTATAGCTACATGGCAGATGTGTCCAAAATGTCCATGTACAGAGAGCTAGCTACATGGAAGAGTAGTGCATCATTTTGATATTCAGAGTTCAAGCAACATGGAAGATCAGTCCAAAGTGTTCATATACTCAGTGCTGGCTACATGGCAGATTAGTCCAACATGTCCATATACGGAGTTCTAGCTACATGACAGATGTGTCCAACGTGTTCATATTCTGAGAGCTAAGTACATGGCAGAGTAGTGCAACGTTATCATATATAGAGTTGTAGCTACATGGCAGATATGCCTAATGTGTCCATATACTGAGAGCTAGCTACATTGCAGAGTAGTATAAGATATCCATGTACAGAATTCTAGCTAAATGGCAGATGTGTCCCACATGTCCATATACTGAGAGCTTACTACATGGCAGAGTAGTCCAACATGTCCATATACAGAGTTCTAGCTACATGGCAGATGTGTCCAATGTGCCCATATACTGAGAGGTATCTACATGGCAGACAAGTTCAATATGTTCATATACAGAGAGCTAGCTACATGGCAGGGTAGTGCAACATTTACATATTCAGTGATCTGGCTACATGGCAGATGTGTCTGACGTGTCCATATAGTGAGAGCTAGCTACATGGCAGATAAGTCCAATATGTTCATATACAAAAAGCTACCTACTGGGCAGATCAGTCCAACATATCCATGTACAGAGAGCTAGCAACATGGCAGACGAGTCCAATATGTCCATATACAGAGAGCTAGCTACGTGGCAGTGTTGGGCATCATTTCCGTATACAGAATTCTAGCTACAAGGCAGATGAGTCCAACTTTTCTCTTTACAGAGATCTAGCTCCATGGCAGAGTAGTGCAAGATTTCCATATACAGAGTTTAAGCTACAAGGCAAATGAGTCCAACTTGTCTATATACAGAGAGTTAGATACATGGCAGGGTAGTGCAACGT
>NW_006408949.1:142012-142638 GCF_000296735.1 Chrysochloris asiatica
GGACACATCTGCTATGTGGCTAGAACTCTGTATATGGACAATTTGGAATCATCTGACATGTAGCTATCTCTCAGTATATGGACACGTTGGACACACCTGCCATATAGCTAGAACTCTGTATATGGAAATGTTATACTACCCTGCCATGTAGCTAGCTCTCTGTATATGGACATTTTGAACTCGTCTGCCATGTAGCTAGCTCTCTGTAGATGGATATGTTGGACTGATCTGCCAAGTAGTTAGCGTTCTGTATATGAACATATTGGTCGTGTCTGCCATGTAGCTAGCTCTCTGTACATGGATTTGTTGGATTAATCTGCCAAGTAGGTAGCTCTCTGTATATCAACATATTGGACTTGAATGCCATGTAGCTAGCTCTCAGTATATGGACATGTTGGACTCATCTGCCATGTATCTAGTGTCCTGTATATGGATAAGGTTGACTACTCTGCATTTTGTAGCTAGCTCTCAGTATATGGACACATTGGACACATCTGCCATGTAGTTAGAACTCTGTATAAGGAAATGTTCCACTACCCTGCCATGTAGCTAGTTCTCTATATATGGACATTTTTGACTCGTCTGCCATGTAGCTAGCTCTCTGTACATGGATATGTTGGACTGAT
>NW_006408949.1:142738-143280 GCF_000296735.1 Chrysochloris asiatica
TCTCTATATATGGACATTTTTGACTCGTCTGCCATGTAGCTAGCTCTCTGTACATGGATATGTTGGACTGATCAGTTAAGAAGGTAGCTCTTTGTATATTAACATATTGTAGTTGTCTGCCATGTGGCTAGCTCTGAGCATATGCGCACGTTGAACACATCTGTTGTGCAGCTAGTACTCTTTATATGGACATGTTGGAGTACTCTGCCATGTAATTAGCTCTCAGTATATGAACACATTGGACTCATCTGTTTGTAACTTGAACTCAGTATATTGAAATGATACACTGCTCTACCATGTAGCTAGCTCTCTGTATATGGACATTTTGGACTGATCTGCCTTGTAAATTGTACCTTGTATATGGAAAAGTTGGACAACTCTGCCATGTACCTAGCTCTCAGAAAATGGACATGTTGGACACATCTGCCATGTATCTAGTACTCTGTATATGGAAATATTGCACTACTCTGCCATGTAGCTAGCTCTCTGTATACAGACAAGTTGGACTCATCTGCCAAGTACCTAGTATCCTGTATATGGAC
>NW_006408949.1:144658-145969 GCF_000296735.1 Chrysochloris asiatica
AACTCTGCATATGGAACATTTGCACTACCCTGCCATGTAGCTAGCTCTCTGTATACAGACAAGTTGTATTCCTCTGCCTTGTTGTTAGAACTCTGTATATGGAAATGTTGCACTACTCTGTCATGTAGGTAGCTCTCTGAAAATGGACATTTGGACTCATCCGCAATGTAGCTAGTACCATGTGTATGGACATGTTGAACTACTCTGCCATGTAATTAGCTCTCATTTTATGGACACGTTGGACATACCTGCCATGTAGCTAGAACTCTGTATATGGAAACATTGCACTACTCTGCCATGTAGCTAGCTCTCTGCATATAAACAAGTTAGACTCATCTTCCATGTTGCTAGAACCCTTTATACAGACATGTTGGACTACTCTGCCATTTAACCAGCTCTCAGTATATGGACATGTTGGACACATCTGCCATGTCACTGGAACTCAGTGTATGGACATTTTTGGACTCGTCTAACATGTAGCTTGCTCTCTGTGCATGGATATTTTGGACTGACCTGCCATGTAGGTAGCTTTCAGTATATTGACACGTTGGACACTACTTCCATGTAGGTAGAACTCTGTATATGGAAATGTGGCACTACTCTGCCATGTAGCTCGCTTTCTGTCTATAGACAAGTTGAACTCATCTGACTTGTAGCTAGAACACTGTATATAGAAATGTTGTACTATGTTGCCATGTAGCAAGCTCTCTGTATATGGACATTTGGACTCATCTGTCATGTACCTAGTTCTCTGTACATGGATATGTTGGAGATATCTGCCAAGTAGGTAGCTCTTTGTATATGAACATATTGGACTTATCTGCCATGTAGCTAGCTCTCATCATATGGACACGTTGGACACATCTGCCATGTAGCTAATCCTCTTTATATGGACATGTGGGACTATTCTGCCTTGTAGCTGTTGTTGTTGTTGTCAGGTGCCATAGAGTTGGAACCAACTCATAGCAACCCCATGTACAGCAGAACGAAACAATGTCCAATCCTGGGCCAACTTCACTACTGCTGCCACACTTGAGTCCATCAATGATGTCACCTGGCCGATCCATCTCGTTGGGGGTCTTGCTCTTTTTCTACGACCCTCCACCCTACCCAGCATGACATCCTTCTCCAACGATTGTTTCCTCTGGACAATATGTCCAAATTAGGAGAGACGAAGCTTAGCCCTTCTGGTCTCCAAGGAGCACTCTGGCTGCACTTCTTCCAAAACATATCTATTGGTTCTTTTGGCAGTCCATGGCACTTTCAGTATTCTCCTCCAACACCACAACTCAAAGGCATCAATTCTTCTAC
>NW_006408949.1:146933-148234 GCF_000296735.1 Chrysochloris asiatica
TCTCTTTCCACAGATGTAGTCTATTTGATTTCTATGTGTTCCATCTGGCGAGATCCATGTGTATAGTCGTCTGTTATGCTGTCTATGTACATCTGCCATGTAGCTAGCTCTCAGTATATGAACACTTTGGACTCATCTGACAAGTAGCTATTCTCTTTATATTGAAATGTTGCACAACTCTGCCATGTAGGTAGCTCTCTGTATATACACAAGTTGGACTCATCTGTCTTGTAGTTTGAACTCGGTATATGGAAATGTTGCACTACCCTGCCATGTAGCTAGCACTTTATATACGGACATTGTGGATTCCTCTGCCATGTAGATAGCTTTCTGTAAATGCATATTTTGGACTGATCTCCCAGATAGGCAGCTCTCTGTATATGAACATATTGGACTTTTCAGCCATGTCGCTAGAACTCTGTATATGGCAATATTGCACTACACTGCCATGTAGCTAGCTTTCTGTATATAATTAAGTTGGACTCATCTTCCATTTAGCTAGTACCCTGTATATGAATATGTTGGTCTAATTTGCCAGGTAGCTAGCTCTCAGTATATGTACACGCTAGACACATCTGCCATGAAGCTAAAACTCTGTTTATGGCAATGTTACAGTAGCCTGCCACGTAGCTAGCTCTCAGTATATGTACACGTTAGACACATCTGCCATGTATCTAGAACTCTGTATATGGAAATGTTGCACTACCTTGCCATGAAGCTAGCTCTCTGTACATGGATATGTTGGACTAATTTACCAAGTATGTAGCTCTCTGTATATAAACATATTGAACTTGTCTGCATTGTAGCTAGCTCTCAGTATATGGACATGCAGGACACATCTGCCATAAAGCTACTACTCTTTATATGGACATGTTGGACTACTCTGAAATGTAGCTAGCTCTCAGTATATGAACACTTAGGACTCATCTGCCATGTAGCTTGAACAATGTATATGGAAATGTTGCACAATTTTGTCATGTAGCTAGCTCTCTGTATATAGACATGTTGGACGCACCTGCCTTGTAGCTAGCTCTCTGAACATGGATATGTTGGACTCATTTGCCATGTAGATAGCTCTCAGGATATGGACACCCTGGACACATCTGCCATGTAGGTAGCACTCTGTATATGGAAATTTTGCACTACCCTGCCTTGTAGCTAGCTCTCTGTATATAGACAAGTTGGACTCATCTGCCATGTAGCTAGCTCTCTGTACATGGATATGTTGGAATGATCTGCCAAGTAACTATCTCTCGGTATATGAACATATTGGATTTGTCTGCCATGTAGCTAGCTCTCAG
>NW_006408949.1:148334-162519 GCF_000296735.1 Chrysochloris asiatica
TGTAGCTAGCTCTCTGTATATAGACAAGTTGGACTCATCTGCCATGTAGCTAGCTCTCTGTACATGGATATGTTGGAATGATCTACCAAGTAACTAGCTTTCGGTATATGAACATATTGGACTTGTCTGCCATGTAGCTAGCTCTCAGTATATGTACACGTTAGACACGTCTTCCATGTAAATTGAACACTGTGTTGGGAAATGTTATAATACCTTGCTCTCTGTGTATAGACATTTTGGACTCGTCTGACATGTAGCTAACTCTCTTTACATGGATATTTTGGATTGATCTGCCAAGTAGGTATCTCTTTGTATATGAACATATTGGACTTGTCTGCCATGCAACTAGCTCTCAGCATATGGACACGTTTGACACGTCTGCCATGTATATAGTATACTTTATATGGACATGTAGGAATACTCTGCCATGTAGCTAGCTCTCAGTATATGAACAGTTTGAACTCATCTGCCATGTAGCTTGAACTCTCTATATGGAAATGTTGCATAACTCTGCCATGTACCTAGTTCTCTGTATATAGACAAGTTGGATAATCTGCCTTGTAGCTAGAACTCTGTACATGGATATGTTGGACTGATCTGCCATGTCAGTAGCTGTCAGCATATGGACACGTTGGCCACATGTGTCATGTAGCTAGAATTCTGTATATGGAAATTTAGCACTACACTGCCTTGTAGATAACTCTCTGTATATAGACAAGTTACACTCATCTGCCTTGTATTTAGAACTCTGTATATGGAAATGTTGCACTACCCTGCCATGTAGCTAGCTCTCTGTATATGGATATGTTGGACGGATATATCAAGAAGGCAGCTTTCTGTATATGAACATGTTGGACTTTTCTGCCATGTAGCTAGAATTCTGTATATGGAAAAGTTGCACTATTCTGCTTTGTAACTAGCTGTCTGTTTGTAATCAAGTTGGACTAATCTTCCATGTAGCTAGTACCCTGTATATGGACATGTTGTTCCACTGTGCCTAATAGCTAGCTCTCAGTATATGTATTTGTTAGAATCATCTGCCATGTAGCTAGAACTCTGTATATGGAAATGTTGAACTACCATTCCACGTAGCAACTCTCTGTATATAGACAAGTTGGACTCATCTGCCTTGGAGTTAGAACTCTGTATATGGACATGTTGCACTACTCTGTCATGTAGCTTACTCTCATTATGTAGTCAAATTGGACTCATCTGTCTTGTAGATAGAACTGTTTATGTGGTTATGTTGCAATACCCTGTCATGTAGACTGCTCTCTTTATATAGACAAGTTGGACTAATCTGCCTTGTAGCTAGAACTCTGTATGTGGAAATGTTGGACTAACCTGCCGGTTAGCTAGCTCTCTATATATGGACATTTTGGACTTGTCTGCCATGTAGCTAGTACATTGTATAGGGCTATGTTGGACTACTCTGCCATATAGCTAACTCTAAGTATATGGACACGTTGGATACATCTGCCATGTAGCTAGATCTCTGTATATGAACATATTGGACTTATCTCCTGTGAAGCTAGCTCTCAGTATATGGACATCTTGGACTCATTAGCCAGGTAGCTAGTACTCTTTATATGGACATGTTGTTCTACTCTGCCATGTAGATAGCTCTCAGTATATGGACATTTTGGATTTTCTGCGATGTAGCTTGAACTCTGTATATGGAAATGTTGTGCTGCTTTGCCATACAGGTAGCTCTCTGTATATGGGCATTTTGGATTCATCTGCCATGTAGCCAGTACTATGTATATGGGCAGTCTGGACTACTCTGCCATGTAGCTAGCTGTTAGTATAAGGACACTTTGGACACATCTGACATGCAGCTAGAACTCTGTATATGGACATGTTACTCTACCCTGCCATGTAGTTAGTGCTCTGTATATGGACATTTTGGATTCGTCTGCCATGTAGTTAGCGCTCTGTACATGGATATGTTGGACTGATCTCCCAAGTAGTTAGCTCTCTGTATATGAACATACTGGACTGTCTGCCTAGTCAGTAGCTATCAGTATATGGACACATTGGACACATATGGCATGTAGCTAGAACTCTGTATATGGAAATGATGCAATACCCTGCCATGAAGCCAGCTCTCTGTATTTGGACATTTTGGACTCGTCTGCCATGTGGCTAGCCTTCTGTACATGGATATGTTGTACTGATCTGCGAAGTATTAGCTCTCTGTATTAGAACACATTGGACTTGTTTTCCATGTAGCTAGCTCTCACTGTATGGACACGTTGGACACATCTGGCATGTAGCTAGAACTCTATGTATGGCAACGTTGCACTACTCTGCCATGTAGCAAGCTCTCTGTATATGAACATTTTGGACTCGTCTGCCATGTAGCTAACTCTCTGTAGATGGATATGTTTGACTGATCTGCCAAGTAGGTAGCTCTTTGTATATGAACATATTGGAGTTGTCTGCCATGTAGCTAGCTCTGAGGATATGGGCACGTTGAACACATCTGCTATTACTGTTTACATGGACATGTTGGAGTACTCTGCCATGTAGCTAGCTCTCAGTATATGAACACTTTGGACTCACCTGCCTTGTAACTTGAACTCTGTATATTGAAATGATGCACTGCTCTTCCATGTACCTAGTTTTCTGTATATGAACATTTTGGACTCGTCTGCCATGTAACTATCTCTCTGTACAAGGATATGTTGGAATGATCTGCCAAGTAGGTAGCTCTCTGTATAAGCACATATTGGATTTGTCTGTCATGTAGCTAGCTCTCAGTATATGAACACTTTGGACTCATCTGCCATGTAGTTTGAACTCTGTATATGGAAATGATGTACTGCTCTGCCATTTTGCTAGCTCTCTGTATAAGGACATTTTGGACTCATCTGACATGTATTTAGTAGCCTGAATATGGATATGTTGGACTACTCTGACATATAGCTAGCTCTCATTATACGGACATGTTGGACACATCTTCTATATCTCTAGAACTCTGTATATGGACGATTTGGACTCGTTGACATGTAAGTAGCTCCCTGTGCATGGATATTTTGGACTGATCTGCCATGTAGGTAGCTCTCAAGTATATGGACACGTCACATCTTCCAGGTGGCTAGAACTCTGTATATGGAAATGTTACACTAGTCTGCCCTGTAGCTTGCTCTCTGTATATGGACATTTTGGACTCATCTGCCATGTAGCTAGTACCCTGTATTTGGACATGTTTGAGTACTCTGCCGTGTTCCTAGCTCTCAGTATAAGGACACGTTGGACAAATCTGCCATGAAGGTAAAACCCTGTATATGGAAATGTTGCACTACTCTACCATGTAGCTAGTTCTATGCATATAAACAAATTGGACTCATCTTCCATTTAGCTAGTAACCTGTATATGGAGATGTTGCACTATGCTGCCATGTAGCTAGAACTCTGTATATGAACATATTGGACGTGTCTGCCATGTAGCTAGAACTCTGTATATGGAAATGTTGTGCTACTTGCCATGTAGCTAGCTCTTTGTATATAGACAAGTTGGAATTATGTGCCTTGTAGCTAGAACTCTGTATAAAAAAATGTTGCACTACCCTGCCATGTAGCTAGCTCTCTGGATATAGACATTTTGGACTCGTCTGCCATTTAGCTAGCTCTCTGTACATTTATGTGTTAGACTGATCTGCCAAGTAGTTAGCTCTCTGTATGTGAACTTATTGGACTCATCTGCTATGTAGCTAGTACCCTGTATATGGACACGGTGGACTACTCTGACATGTAGCTAGCTCTCAGTATATGGACACATTGGACACATGTGCAATGTTGTAAGAACACTGTATATGGACAATTTGGACTTGTATGATATGTAGCTAGTTCTCTATGCATGGATACTTTGGACTGATCTGCCGTGTAGGTAGATCTCAGTATATGGACACGTTGGACACATTTTCCATGTAGCTAGCTCTCTGTAGATGGATATGTTGGACTGATCTGATAAGTAGTTAGCTCTCTGTATATGAACATATTGGACGTGTCTGCCATGTTGCTAACTCTCCATATATGGACACGATGGACGCATCTGCCATGTAGATAGAACTCTGTATATTGAAATGTTGCACTACACTGCCATGTAGCTAGCTCTCTGTATATGTACATTTTGAACTCATCTGCCATGTAGCTTGCTCTCTGTTCATGGATATGTTGGACTGATCTGACAAGTAGGCAGCTCTCTCAATATGAACATCTTGAACTTGTCAGCCGTGTAGCTAGCTCTCAGTATATGAACACGTTGGACACATCTGCCATGTAGCTAGAACTCTGTATATGGAAACGTTGCTCTACCCTCTCATTTAGCTATCTCTCTGGATGTGGACATTTTGGAGTTGTCTGCCATATAGCTAGATCTCTGCATATGGAAACATTGCACTCCCCTGCCATGTAGCTAGCTCTCAGTATATGAACACTATGGACTCATCTGCCATGTAGCTTAAACTCTGTATATGGAAATGATGTACTTCTCTGTCATGTTACTAGATCTCTGTATATGTGGACATTTTGGACTCGTCTCCAATTAGCTACCTCTCTGTGCATGGATATTTTGGACTAATCTGCATTGCAGCCAGCTTTCACTATATGTACACATTGGACACATTTGCGCTATAGATAGAATTCTGTATATGGAAATGTTGCACTACTCTGCCATGTAGCTAACTCTATGCATATAAACGAGTTGGACTCATCTTATATGTAGCTAGTACACTGAATATGGACATGTTGGACTACGCTGCCTTGTAGCTAGCTCTCTGTATATGGACATGTTGGACACATCTGCTATGTAGCTAGAACTCTGTATATGGACAATTCGGACTCGTCTGACATATAGTTAGCTCTCTGTGCAAAGATATTTTGGACTGATCTGCCATGTAGGTAGCTCCTTGTAGATAACCAAATTGGACTTGTCTGCTATGTAGCTAGCTCTCGTCATATGGACATGTTGGACACATCTGCCATGTAGCTAGAACGATGTATATAGAAATGTTGCACTACTCTGCCACGTAGCTACCTCTCTGTATATGGACATTTTGGACTCATCTGCCATGTATCTAGTACCCTGTATATGGACATGTTGGCGTACTCTGCCATGCAGCAAGCTCTCACTATATGGACACGTTGGACACATCTGCCATGTAGCTAAAATTCTGTATATGGAAATTTTGCAGAACTCTGCCATGTAGCTAGCTCTATGTATATAAACAAGTTGGCCTCATCTTCCATGTATCTAGTACGCTGTATATGGACATGTTTCACTGCTCTGCCATGTAGCTAGCTCTCTGTATATGGACATGATGGACACATCTGCTATGTAGCTAGAACTGTATATATGGATAATTTGGACTCGTCTGACATGTAGCAAGCTCTCTGAGCACGGATATTTTGGACTGATCTGCTCTGTATGTAGCTCTTTGTAGATGAACATATTGGACTTGTCTGCCATGTAGCTAGATCTCAGCATATGGACACGTTGGCCACATCTGCCATGTAGATAGAGCTCTGTATATGGAAATGTTGCACTATCCTGCCATGTAGCTAGCTCTCTGTATATGGACATTTTGGATTCGTCTGCCATGTAGCTAGCTCTCTGTAGTTGGATATGTTGGACTGATCTGCCAAGTAGTTCGCTCACTGCATGTGAACATATTGGATTTGTCTGTCATGTAGCTAGCTCTCAATATATGGCCACATTGGACACATCTGCCATGTAGTTAGAACTCTGTATATGGAAATGTTGCACTACTTGCCATGTAGCTGGCTCTCTGTATATAGACAAGTTGGACTCATCTGCCTTGTAGCTAGAACTCTGTGTATTGAAATGTTGCACTACACTGCCATGTAGCTAGCTCTCGGTATATGGGCATTTTGAACTCATCTGCCATGTAGCTAGCTCTCTGTTCATGGATATGTTGGACAGATCTGACAAGTAGGTAGCTCTCTGAATATGAACATATTGAACTTGTCTGCCATGTAGCTAGCTCTCAGTATATGAACAGTTTTGACACATCTGCGATGTAGCTAGAACTCTGTATATGGAAACATTGTTCTACCCTGCCATTTAGCTAGCTTTCTGTATGTGGACATTTTGGACTTGTCTGCCATGTAGCTAGAACTCTGCATATGGAAATGTTGCACGCCCCTCCCATGTAGCTAGCTCTCTACATATGAACATATAGGACTTGTCTGCCATGTAGCTAGCTCTCAGTATATGGACATGTTGGACTACTCTGCCATGTAGCTAGCTCTCAGTATATGAACATTATGGACTCATCTCCCATGTAGCATAAACTTGGTATATAGAAATGTTGCACATCCCTGCCATGTAGCTAGCTCTCTATATATGGACATTTTGGACTTGTCTGCCATGTAGCTAGCTCTCTGTACATGGATATGTTGGACTGATGTGCCAAGTAGGTAGCTCTCTGTATATGAACATATTGGACTTGTCTTCCATGTAGCTAGCTCTCAGTTTATGGACATGTTGGACTTATCTGCCATTTAGCTAGTACCATGTATATGGACATGTTGGACTACACTGCCATGTAGCTATCTCTCAGTATATGGACACGATGGACACATCTGCCATGTAGCTAGAACTCTGTATATGGAAATGTTGCACTACTCTCCCATGTAGCTAGTTCTCTGTATATAGACAAGGTGGATTAACCTGCCTTGTAGCTAGAACTCTGTATATGGACATGTCGCACTACCCTGCCATGTAGGTAGATCTCTGTGTATTGATATTTTGGACTTGTCTGTCATGTAGCTAGTCCTATACATGGATATGTTGGACTGATCTGCCAAGTAGCCGGCTCTCATATATGAACAAATTGGACTTGGCTGCCATGTAGCTAGCTCTCCGTACATGTACACGTTCAACACATCTGCCATGTACCTACAACTCTGAACATAGAAATGATGCACCGCTCTGCCATGTAGCTAGCTCTCTGTGCATGGACATATTGGACTCATCTGTCATGTAGCTATATCTCAGTATATGGACACGTTGGACACACCTGTCATGTAGCTAGAATCTGTATATGGAAATGTTGCACTACCCTGCCATGTAGCTAGGTCTCTGTATATGGACATTTTGGACTCGTCTGCTGTCTAGCTAGCTCTCTGTACATGGATATGTTGGACTGATCTGCCAAGTACATAGGTTTCTATATATGAACATATTGGACTTGTCTGCTATGTAGTTAGCTCTCCATATATAGACACATTCGACATATCTGCCATGTAGCTAGAACCCTATATATGGAAATGATGCACTATTCTGCCATGAAGCTAACTCTCTGTGCATGGACATTTTGGACTCATTTGACATGAAGCTAGTTCCCAATATATGAACATGATGGACACATCTGCCATGTAGCTATAACTCTGTATATGGACCTTTTGGACTCGTCTACCGTGTAGCAAGCTCTCTGTATATGAGCATTTTGGACTCATCTGTCATATAGCTAGCTCTCTCTGTACAGCGATATGTTGGACTGACCTTTCAAGTAGGTAGCTCTCTGTATATGAACATATTGGACTTATTTGCCATGTAGCTATCTCTCAGTGTATGAACAACTTGGACTCATCTGCCATGTAGCTTGAACTCTGTATAAGGAAATGATGCACTACCATGCCAAGAAGGTAGCTCTCTGTATATAGACAAGTTGGACTCATCTGCCTTAAAGATAGTACTCTGTATATGGAAATTTTGCACTACCCTGCCATGTAGCTAGCTCTCTGTATATGGACACGTTGAATACATCTGCCATGTACCGAGATCTCTGTATATGTAAATATTGCACTACCCCAGACATGTAGCTAACTGTCTGTACATAGACAAGTTGGACTCATCTGCGTTTTAGCTAGAACTCTGTATATTCACATATTGGACTACTCAGCCATATAGCTAGCTCTCAGTATATGGACACGTTGGACACATCTGCCATGTAGCTAGCTCTTTGTATATGGACATGTTGGACTTGTCTGCTATGTATCCACATCTCTATACATAGCTATATTTGACTGAACTGCTAAATATGTAGCTCTCTGTATAGGAACATATTGGACTTGTCTGCCATGTAGCTAACTCTCAGTATATGGACAAGTTGAACTCATCTGCCTTGTAGCTAGAAATCTGTATATGGAAATGTTGCACTACCCTGCCATGTAGCTAGATCTCTGTAAAAAGAAAAGTTGGACTCATCTGCCTTGTAGTTAGAACTCTGTATATGGAAATGTTACACTACCCTGCCATGTAGCCAGCTCTCTGTATAAGGACATGTTGAATACATCTGCCGTGTAGCTAGAACTCTGAATATGTAAATGTTGCACTTTCCTTACATGTAGCTAACTCTCTGTATATGAACATATTAGATTGTATTCCATGTAGCTAGCTCTCAGTATATGGACACATTGCACGCATCTGCCATGTAGCTGGAACCCTGTATATGGACATATTGGACTACTCGGCCATGTAGCTAGCTTTCAGTATACGAACAATTTGGACTCATCTGCCATGTAGCTTGAACTCTTTATAGGAAAGTGATACACAACTCTGCCATGTACCTAGCTCTCTGTATATGGACATTTTGGCCCCGTCTGACATGTAGCTAATTTCTGTGCCTGTAAATTTGGACTGATCTGTCATGCGGGTACCTCTTAGTATATGGAACGATTGGACGCATCTGCCATGTAGCTAGAACTATGTATATGGAAATGTTGCACTACTCTGCACTGTAGCAAGCTATCTGTATATAGACAAGTTGGACTCATCTGCCTTGTAGCTAGTACCCTGTTTATGGACATGTTGGACTACTCTGCCATGTAGCTAGGTCTCAGTATATGGACACGTTGGACACAAATGCCATGTAGCTAGAACACTGTATATGGAAATGTTGTAATAACCTGTCATGGAGCTATCTCTCTGTATATGAACATGTTGCTCTTTTCTGAAATGTAGATAGCTCTCAGTATATGGACACGTTGGACTCATCTGCCTTGTAGCTAGAATTCTGTATATGGAAATGATACACTACCCTGCCTTTTAGCCAGCTCTCTGTATATGGACATGTTGAATACATCTGCCATGTAGCTAGAACTCTGTATATGTAAATGTTGCACTTTCCTGACATGAAGATAGCTCTCTGTATATGAACATATTGGACTTGTATGCTGTGTAGCTATGTCTCAGTATATGGACACGTTGGATACATCTTCCATGTAGCTGGAACTCTGTATATGGACACGTTGGACTACTCTGCCAGGTAGCTAGCTCTCAGTATATAAAACACTTTGGACTCATCTGCCATGTAGCTTGAACTCGCTATAGGGAAATGATGCACAACTTTGCCATGTAGCTAGCTCTCTGTATATGGACATTTTGGAATCGTCTGACATGTAGCTAGCTTCTGTTCATATAAATTTGTACTGATCTGCCGTGTAGGTAACTCTCAGTACATGGACAGATTGGACACATCTGCCATGTAGCTAGAAATATGTATATGGAAATGTTGCACGACTCTGCAATGTAGCAAACTATCTGTATATAGACAAGTTGGACTCATCTGCCATGTAGTTAGTACCCTGTATATGGACATGTTGGACTACTGTGCCATGTAGCTAGCTCGCAGTATATGGACACTTTGGACATATCTGCCATGTAGCTAGAACTCTATATATGGACATTTTGGACTCGTCTTGCATGGAGTTAGCTCCCTGTGCATGGATATTTTGGACTGATCTGACATGTAGTTGGCTCTCAGTTTATTGACACATTGGACATATCTGCCATGTAGCTAGAACACTGTATATGGAATTATTGCACTACCTTGCTATGTAGCTAGCTCTCTGTATATGAACATATTTGACATGTAGCTAATTCTCAGTATATGGACATGTTGGACTCATCTGCAATGTAGTTAATACACTTCATATGGACATTTTGCACTACTCTACCATATAGATATCTCTCAGTATAGTGACACGTTGGAAACATCTGTCATATAGCTAGAACTCTGTATATGGCAATGCTACACTACTCTACCATTTAGTTAGCTCTCTGTATAAAGACATGTTGGACTCATCAGCCATGTAGCTAGTACTCTGTATATGGACATGTTGGCCTACTCTGACATGTAGCTAACTCTCAGTATATGAACACGTTTTAACTTATTTCCAATGTAGTTAGAACCCTGTATAAGGACATGTTATACTACTCTGCCATGAAGCTAGCTCTCTGTATATAGAAAAATTGGACTCATCTGCCTTCTATCAGGAACTCTGTATATGGAAATGTTGCACTACCCTGCCATGTAGCTAACTCTCTGTATATGGACATTTGGAGTTGTCTGACATGTAGCTAGCTCTCTGTGTATGAAAATTTTGAGTGATCTGCCATATAGGTAATCTCAGTATATGGACACATTGGACACATCTGTCATATAGCTGGAACTCTGTATATGGAAATGTTACACTCCCCTGCCATGTAGCTAACTCTCTGTATGTGGACAATTTGGACTCTTCTGTCATGTAGCTAGCTCTCTATGCAAGGATATGTTGGACAGATCTGCCAAGTAGGTAGCTCTATGTATATGAACATATTGGACTTGTCTGCCATATAGCTAGCTCTCAGTATATGGACATGTTGGACTCATCTGCCATGTATCTACTACCCTGTATATGGACATGTTGGACTACTCAGCCTGCATTTAACTCTCAGTATATGCACATGTGGGACACAAATGCCATGTAGCTAGAACTCTGTATATGGAAATGTTGCACTACCATGCCATCTAGCTAGCTCACTGTATATGAACATATTGAACTTGTCTGCCTTGTAGCTAGCTCTCAGTATATGGACACCTTGGACACATCAGCCATGTAGGTTGTACTCTTTATATGGACATGTTGGACTACTCTGTCATGTAACTAGCTATCAGTATATGAAAACTTTGGACTCATCTGCCAAGTAGTTTGAACTCTGTATATGCAAATGATGCACAACTCTGCCATGTAGCTAACTCTCTGTATATGGACTCTTTGGACTCGTCTGACATGTAGCTAGATCTCTATACATGCATATGTTGGGTTGATTTGCCAAGTAGTAACTCTCTGTATATGAACATATTGGACTTGTCTGCCATGTATCTAATACCCTGTATATTGACATGTTGGACTACTCTGCCATGTAGCTAGTTCTCAGTATATAGACACGTTGTACACATCTGCCATGTAGCTAGAACTCTGTATATGGAAATGTTGCTCTAACCTGCCATGTAGCTAGCTCTCCGTATATGGACATTTTGGACTTGTCTGCCATGTAGCTAGCTCTCAGTGTATGGACATGTTTAAGTCATCAGCCATGTAGCTACTACCCTTTATATGGACATGTTGGACTACTCTGTCATGTAGCTAGCTCTCAGTATATCGACATGATGGACACATCTGCCATGTAGCTAGCTCTCCGTACATTGATATGTTGGACTGATCTGACAAGTAGGTAGCTCTCTGTATATGATCATATTTGACTTGTCTGTCATGTAGCTAGCTCTCAGTATATGGACATGTTGGACTAATCTGCCATGTAGCTAATACCCTGTGTATGGACATGTTGGACTACTCTGCCATGTAGCTAGCTCTCAGTATATGGACACGTTGGATACATTTGCCATGTAGCTAGTACTCTGTATATGGAAATGTTGCACGACCCTGCCATGTAGCTACCTCTCTGTATATGGACATTTTGAACTTGTCTACAAAATATCTAACTCTCAGTATATGGATATGTTGGAGTCCTCTGCCATGTAGCTAGTACCCTGTATTTGGACTTGTTGGACTACTATGCCATGTAGCTAGCTCTCCGTATATAGACATGTTAGACACATTTGCCATGTACCTAGAACTCTGTATATTGAAATGTTGCACTACTCTAGTTAGCCATGTGGCTAGCTCTCTGTACATATACAAGTTGCACTCGTCTGCCTTGTAGCTAGAGTTCTGTATATTGAAATGTTGCAGTACACTGCCATGTAGCTAGCTTTCTGTATATGGATATTTTGGACTCATCTGCCAATTAGCTAGCTCTCTGTACATGGATATGTTGGAGTGATCTGCAAAGTAGGTAGCTCTTTGTATATCAACGTATTGGACTTGTCAGCCATTTAGCTAGCTCTCAGTATATGGTCACATTGGACACATCTACCATGTAGCTAGAATTCTGTATATGGAAATTTTGCACTACTCTCCCATGTAGCTAGTTCTTTTCATACGAACATATTGGACTTGTCTGCCATGAAGCTAGTTCTCAGTATATGGACATGTTGGACTCATCTGACATGTAGCAAGTATCCTGTATATGGACATGCTGGACTACTCTGCTATGTAGCTAGCTCTCAGAATGTGGACACATTGGACACATCTGCCATGTATCTAGTACCCTGTATATTGACATGTTGGACTACTCTGCCATGTAGCTAGTTCTCAGTATATAAACACATTGTACACATCTGCCATGTAGCTAGAACTCTGTATATGGAAATGTTGCTCTACCCTGCCATGTAGCTAGCTCTCCGTATATGGACATTTTGGACTTGTCTGCCATGTAGCTAGCTCTCAGTGTATGGACATGTTTAACTCATCAGCCATGTAGCTACTACCCTTTATATGGACATGTTGGACTACTCTGTCATGTAGCTAGCTCTCAGTATATCGACATGATGGACACATCTGCCATGTAGCTAGAACTCTGTATATGGAAATGTTGCGCTACTCTGCCATGTAGCTGCCTTTCTGTAGGTAGACAAGTTGGACTCATCTACCTTGTAGCTAGAATTCTGTATATGGAAATGTTGCACTACCCTGCCATGTACTTAGCTCTCAGTATATGGACATATTGGACACATCTGCCTTATAGCTAGCTCTTTGTAAATGTATATGCTGGACTGATCTGCCAAGTGGGTAAATCTCTGTATATGAACATATTGGACTTGTCTGACATTTAGGTAGCTGTCAGTATAAGAATATGTTGGATTCATCTGCCTTGGAGCTAGTATCCTCTATATGAACATGATGGACGACTCTGCCATTAGCTAACTCTCAGTATATGGACATTTTGGACTCGTCTGACATGTAGCTAGAACTCTGTATATGGAAATGGTGCACTAGGCTACCATGTAGCTAGATCTCTGTATATAGATAAGTTAGACTCATCTACCTTGTACTTAGAACTCTGTATATGGAAATGTTTTACTACCCTGCCATGTACTAGCTCTCTGTATATGGACATATTGGACTCATCTGACATGTAGGTAGCTCTCTGTGTACGGATATTTTGGAATGATGTGCCATGTAGGTAGCCCGCAGTATATGGACAGGTTGGACACATCTGCCATGTAGTTACATCTATGTATATGAACATATTCGACTTGTCTGCCATGTAGCTATCTCTCAATGTATGGACATATAGGATTCATCTGCCATGTAGCTAGCTCTCAGTATATGAACATTTTGGACTCATCTGCCATGGAGCTTGAACTCTGTATATGGAAATGATGCAGTACTCTGCCATTTAGCTAGCTCTCTGTATATGAAGATATTGGAATTGTCTGCCATGTAGCTAACTCTCAGTATATGGACATGATGGATTCCTCTGCCATGTAACTAGTACCTGTATATGGACATGATGGACTTCTCTGTCATGTAGCTAGCTCTCAGTATATGGACACATTGGACACATCTGCCATGTACCTAGAATTCTGTATATGAAAATGATGCACTACCCTCCCCTGTGGCTAGCTCTCGGTATATGGACATTTTGCGCTTGTCTGCCATGTATCTAGCTCTCTGTACATTGATATATTGGACTGATCTGCCAAGTAGGTAGCTCTCTGTATATAAAAATATTAGACTTGTCTTCCTTTTAACTAGCTCTCAGCATATGGACATCTTGGACACTTCTGCCATTTAGATAGTGCCCTGTATATGGTCCACTTGGACTACTCTGCCATGTAGCTAGCTCTCAACATATGGACATCTTGGTCACATCTGCCATGTAGCTAGAACTCTGTATATGGAAAAGTTGCACTACTCTGACATGTAGCTTGTTCTCTGTATCTAGACAAGTTGGACTCATCTGCCTTGTAGCTAGAACTCTGTAT
>NW_006408949.1:165964-170200 GCF_000296735.1 Chrysochloris asiatica
ATTTGGAACTGTTGCAATACCCTGCAATGTAGCTAGCTCTCTCTATATAGATACTCAGTATATGGAAATGTAACCACTACCCTGCCATGTATCTAGCTCTCTGTATATGGACATTTTGAACTCATCTGCCATGTAGCTAGCTCTGTGTACATGGATATGTTGGAATGATCTGTCAAGTAGGTAGCTCTTTGTATATGAACATATTGGACTTGTCTTCCATGTAGATAACTCTCAGTATATGGATATGTTGCACACATCTGCAATGTAGCTAGTACTCATTATATGGACATATTGCACTACTCTGCCATGTAGCTAGCTCTCAGTATATGAACACTTTGGACTCATCTGCCATGTACCTTCAACTCTGTATATGGAAAGGATTCACTACTCTTCCCTGTAGCTAGAACTCCGTATGTGGACATTTTGGACTCATCTGCCTTGTAGCTAGAACTCTGAATATCGAAATGTTCCACTACCCTGTCACACAGCTAGCTCTCTGTATATGGACATTTTGTATTTGTCTGCCATGTAGCAAGCTCTCTGTACATGGATATGTTGAACTGATCTGCCAAGTAGGTAGCTCTCTGTATATGAACATATTGGACTACTCTACCATGTAGCTAGCTCTCAGTATATGGACATGATGGACACATCTACCATGTAGTTAGTACTCTTTACATGGACATGTTGGACTACTCTGCCATATAGCTAACTCTCAATATATGAACACTCTGGACTCATCTGCCATGTACCTTGAACTCTGTATATGGAAATGAAGCACTACTCTGCTATGTAGCTAGCTCTCAGTATATGCACATTTTGTACTCATCTGCCATGTAGCTAGCTCTCTGTACATGGACATTTTGGACTGATTTGCCATGTAGGTACCTCTCTGTATATGGACACGATGGACACATCAGCCATGTAGCTAGAACTCTGTATATGGAAATGATGTACTACTACTCTGCCATGTTGCTAGCTCTCTGTATAAGGACATTTTGGACTGATCTGACATGTAGGTATCTCTCTGTATATGGACACGATGGACATATCAGCCATGTAGCTGTAACTCTGTATATGGAAATGTTACACTACCCTGCCATGTTGCTAGCTCTGTGTATATGGACATTATGGACTCAGCTGCCTGGTAGCTAGATCTCTGTACATGGATATGTTGGACTGATCGGCTAAGTAGGTAGCTCTTTGTATAAGCACATATTGGACTTGTCTGCCATGGAGCTAGCTCTCAGTATATGGGCATGTGGGACTCATCTACCATGTAGCTAGCTCTATCTACATGAATATGTTGGACTGATCTACCAAGTAGGTGGCTCTCTGTATATGAAAATATTTGACATGTCTTCCATGGAGCTAGCTCTCAGTATATGGACATGTTGAACACATCTGCCTTGTACCTAGTTCTCTGTATATAGACAATTTGGACTCATCTGCCTTGCAGCTAGAACCCTTTATAGGGAAATTTTGCACTACCCTGCCGTATAGCTAGCTCTCTGTATATAGAAAGTTGGACTCATCTGCCTTGTAGCTAGCCCTCTGTATATGGAAAAGTTGCACTACCCTGCCATGTAGCTGGCTCTCTGTATATGGACATTTTGGACTCGTCTGACATGAAACTAGCTCTCTGAACATGCATATGTTGGTCTGATCTGCCAAGTAGGTAGCTCTCTGTATATGAATTACACTTGTCTGCCATGTAGTTAGATCGCAGTATAATGGATATGTTGGACTCATTAGCCAGGTAGCTAGTACTCTTTATATGGACATGTAGGACTACTCTGCCATGTAGCTAGTTCTCAGTATAAGAACCCTTTAGAATCATCTACATTGTAGCTTGAACTCTGTATATGGAAATAATGCACTACTCTGCCATGTAGATAGTTCTCTCTATGTGGCCATGTTGGACTCGTCTGCCATGTAGCTAGTATCCTGTATATGGACATGTTGGACACATCTGCCATGTAACTAGAAATGTGTACATGGAAATGTTGCTCTACTCTGCCATGTAGCTAGATCTCTGTATATAGACAAGTTGGACTCATCTGCCTTGTAGTTAGAACTGTGTATATGGAAATGTTGCACTACCCTGCCATGTAGCTAGGTCTCTGTATATGAACATATTGGAAATGTCTGCCATGTAGCTAGCTCTCAGAATATGGACATGTTGGACCCATCTGTTATGTAAGTAATATCCTGTATATGGACATGTTGCACTGCCCTGCCATGTAGCTAGTTCTCTGTATATAGACAAGTTGGACTTATGTGCTTGTAGCTAGAACTCTGTATATGGAAATATTGCACTATCTTGCCATGTAGCTAGCTCTCTGTATATGGACATTTTGGACTCGTCTGCCATGTAGCTAGCTCTCTGTACATGGACATGTTGCACTGATCTGCCAAATACGTCGCTTTCTGTATATGAACAAATATGGACATTTTGGACTCCTCAGCCATGTAGCTAGCTCTCTGTACATGGATATGTTGGACTGATCTGCCAAGTAGGTAGCTTTCTGTACATGAACATATTGGAATTGTCTGCAATGTACCTAGCACTCAGTATTTAATGAAGTTGGATTCATCTGCCTTGTAGCTAGAACTCTCAATATGGAAATGTTGCACTACCATGCCAAGGAGCTAGCTCTCTGTATATGGACATATTGGACTCTTGTTCCATATAGCTAGCTTTCTGTACTTGGCTAGTTGGACTGATCTTCCAAGTAGGTAATTTTCTGTATATGAACATATTGGACTTGTCTGCTATGTCTCTAGCTCTCAGAATATGGACATGTTGGACACATCTGCCATGTACCTAGTACCCTGTATATGTACAAGTTGAACTGATCTGCCATGTAGGTAGCTCTCAGTATATGAACACATTAGACACATCTGCCATGTAGCTAGAATTCTGTACAAGGAAATGTTGCACTACTCTGCCATGTAGCTAGCTGTCTGTATATAGACAAGGAGGACTTATCTGTCTTGTAGTTAGAACTTTTTATATGGAAATGTTGCCCTACCCTGCCATATAGCTAGCTCTCTGTGTATGGAAATGTTGGACTCATCTGCCATGTAGCTAGCTCTCTGTACATGGGTATGTTGGACTGTTCTGCCAAGTAGTTAGCTGCCAAGTATATGAAAATATTGGACTTGTCTGCCTTGTATCTAGCTCTCAGTGTATGGACACGTTAAACACATCTGCCATGTAGCTAGAACTCTGTATATGGAAATATTGCACTACTCTTTCATGTAACTAGCTCTCAGTATATGAACACGTTGGACTCATATGCCATGTATCTTGAACTCTGTGTATGGAAATGATGCACTACTCTGCCATGTAACTAACTCTGTACATATGGACATTTTGGTGTCGTCTGACATGGAGCTAGCTCTCTGTGCATGGATATTTTGGACTGATCTGCCATGTAGTTAGGTCTCAATATATGGACACGTTGGACACATCTGCCTTGTAGCTACAACACTGTATATGGAAATGTTGCACTACCCTGTCATGTAGCTAGCTCTCAGTATATGGACATTTTTGACTCGTCTGCCAAGTAGCCAGCTCTCTGTGCATGGATATGTTGCACTGATCTGCCAAGTAGTTAGCTATCTGTATATGAACATATTGGACTTGTCTGCCATGTAGCTAACTCTCAGTATATGGACATGTTGGACTCATTAACTAAGAAGCTAGTACTCTTTTTATGGACATGTTAGACTACTCTGCTATGTAGCTAGCTCTAAATATATGAACACTTTGGACTCATCTGCCATGTATCTTGAAGTCTGCCCAAAGCAATGATGCACTACACTTCCATTTAGCTAGCTCTCTGCAAATGGACATTTTGGACTCATCTGACATGTAGCTAGCTCTCCATGCATGGATATTTTCGACTGATCTGCCATGAAGTTAGCTCTCAACATATGGACACGTTGAACATGTCTGCTATGTCATTATAACTCTGGATATGGAAATGTTGCTCTTCTCTGCCATGTAGCTAGTACGCTTTATATAGACAAGTTGGCCTCGTCTGCCTTGTAGCTAGAACTCTGTATATGGAAATGTTGCACTACCCTGGCTTGTAACTGTTGTTGTTGTTGTTAAGTGCCTTTGAGTCGGAGCCGACCCATAGCGACCCTGTACAGGGTTTCCGAGGGTGTAAATCCTTACGGGAGTAGAAAGCCTCATCTTTCTCCCGCGGAGCGGCTGGTAGTTTC
>NW_006408949.1:170300-178781 GCF_000296735.1 Chrysochloris asiatica
CGCGGAGCGGCTGGTAGTTTCAAACCTCTGACCTTAAGGTTCGCAGCCTGATTCGTAACCACTACGCTACCAGAGCTCCTGTAACTAGGTCTCTGTATATGGACATTTTGGACTTGTGTGCAATGTAGCTAGCTCCCAGTACATGGCTATGTTGGACTGATCTTCCAAGTAGGTAGCTCTCTGTATATGAACATATTGGACTTGTCTGCCATGTCACTAGCTCTCAGTATATGGACATGTGGAAAACATCTGCCATGTAGCTAGTACCCTGTATATGGACATGTTGGACTGATCTGCAATGTAGGTAGCTATCAGTATATGGACACGTTGGACACATCTTCCATGTAGCTAGATCTCTGTATATGGAATTGTTGCAATATCCTGCCATGTAGCTAGCTCTCTGTATAAAAACAAGTTGGACTCATCTGCCTTATAGATAGAACTCTGTATATTAAAATGATGCACTAGACAATTTGGACTCATCTGCCTAGTTGCTAGAACTCTGAATATGGAAATATTGCACTACCTTGCCATGTAGCTAGCTCTCTGTATATAGACATTTTGGACTCATCTCTCATGTAGCTTGCTCTCTGAACATGGATATGTTGCTCTGACCTGCCAAGTAGGTAGCTATCTGTATAAGAACATATTGGACTTGTCTGCCATGTAGCTAGCTGTCAGTTTATGGACATATTGAACACATTAGCCAGGTTGCTAGTACTCTTTTTATGGACATGTTGGACTACTCTGCCATGTAGCTAGCTCTCAGTATATGAACACTTTGGGCTCATCTACCATGTACCTTGAACTCTGTCCATGGAAATGATGCACTACGCTTCCATGTAGCTAACTCTCTGCAAATGGACATTTTGGACTCGTCTGACATGTAGCTAACTCTCTGTACATGGATATGTTAGACTTATGTGCCATGAAGCTAGCTGTCTGTATATGGACAAGTTGGACTCATCTGCCTTGTAGCTAGATCTCTGAATATGGAAATGTTGCACTACCCTGTCATTTAGCTAGCTCTCTGTATATGGACACTTTGGACTCGTCTTCCATGTAGCTAGAACTCTGTATATGGAAAAGTTCCACTACTCTGCCATGTAGCTAGCTCTCTGTATATGAACATCTTGGAATTGTCTGCCATGTAGCTAGCTTTCATCATATGGTCACGTTGGACTAATTAGCCATGTAGTTACAACTCGGTATATGGAAATGTTGAACTACCCTGCCATGTAGCTATCACTCTGTGTGGACATTTTGGACGCGTCTGCCAAGTAGTTAGCTCTCTGTATATGAACTTATTGGACTTGTCTGCAATGTAGCTAGCTCTCAGTATATAGACAAGTTGACACAACTGCCTTGTACTAGAACTCTGTATATGGAAATGTTGCACTACCTGCCATGTAGCCAACTCTCTGTATATAGATAATTTGGACTCATCTGCCTTGTAACTAGAACTCTGTATATGGAAATGTTGCACTACCCAGCCATGTAGCCAGTTAGCTCTCTGTATATGGACATTTTGGACTTGTCTGCCATGTAGCTAGAACTCTGTATATGGAAAAGTTCCACTACTCTGCCATGTAGGTAGCTCTATGTATACAGACAAGTTGGACTCATCTGCCTTCTAGCTAGAACTCTGTATATGGAAATGTTGCAATACCCTGCCATGTAGCTAGCTCTCTGTATATGGACATTTTTGACTAATCTGACATTTAGCTATCTCTCAGTATATGGACACGTTGGACACATCAGCCATGTAGCTACTACTCTTTATAAGGACATGTTGGTCTATTCTTCCATGTAGCTAGTCTCAGTATATGAACACTTTGGATTCATCTGCCATGTAGCTTGTACTCTGTATATGGAAATGATGTAATACTCTGCCATGGAGTTAGCTCTCTGTATATGGATATTTTGGACTCCTGTGACATGTAGCCATCTCTCTGTGCATGGATATTTTGGACTGATATGCCATATAGGTAGCTCTTCAGTATATGTACACGTTGGACACATCTGTAATGTAGCTAGACCTCTATATATGGAAATGTTGCACTACCCTGCCATGTAGCTATCTCTCTTTATATGGACATTTTGGACTTGTCTGCCACGTAACTTGAACTCTGTATATGGAAATGATGCACTACACTTCCATGTAGCTGGCTCTCTTTATATGGAGATTTTGGACTCGTCTGACATATAGCCAGCTCTCTGTGCATATTTTGGACAGATTTCTCATGTATGCAACTCTTAAGTTATTAGAAATGTTGGACTTATTAGCAAAGTAGCTAGTACTCTTTATATGGACATGTTGGACTACTCTGCCATGTAGCTAGCCCTCAGTATATGAACATTTTAGACTCATCTGTCATGTAGCTTGAACTCTGTATATTGAAATGTTGCACTACACTTCCATGTAGCTAGCTCTATGTATGTGGACATATTGGACTCATCTGGCATATAGCTAGCTTTCTATGCTTGGATATTTTGGAATGTTCTCCCATGTAGGTAGCTGTCAGTATATGGACACGTTGGATACATCTGCCATGTAGCTAGAACTCTGTATATGGAAATGTTGCACTACCCTACCATGTAGTTAGCTCTCTGTACATGGACAGTTTGGACTCGTCTGGCATGTAGCTAGTTCTCTGTACAAGGATATGTTTGACTGATCTGCCAAGTAGGTAGCTCTCTGTATATGAACATATTGGAATTGTCTGACATGTAGCTAGCACTCAGTATATAGTCAAGTTGGACTCATTTGCCTTGTAGCTAGATCTCTGTATATGGAAATGTTGCATTACACTGCCATGTAGCTAGCTTTCTGTACATGGATATGTTGGACTGTTCTTCCAAGTAGGTAGCTACCTGTATATGAACATATTGGACTTTTTTGCCTTGTATTTAGCTCTCAGTATATGGACATGTTAGACACATCTGTCATATAACTAGAACTCTGTATATGGAAATGTTGCACTACTCATCCATGAAGTTAGTTCTCAGTGTATGAACACTTTGGACTCATATGCCATGTAGCTAGAACTCTGTATATGGAAATGTTGCACTACTCTGCCATGTAGCTAGCTCTCAGTATATGAACACTTTGGGCTCATCTGCCATGTAGCTTGAACTATGTCCATGGAAATGATGCACTACACTTCTATGTAGCTAGCTCTCTGCAAACAGACATTTTAGACTCGTCTGACATGTAGCTAGCTCTCTGTGCATGGATATTTTGAACTGATCTTACTTGTAGTTAGCTCTCAACATATGGACACGTTGGACACATCAGCCATGTGGCTAGAACTCTGTATATGGAAATGTTTCACTACTCTGCAATGTAGCTAGTTCTCTGTATATAAACAAGTTGGCCTTATCTGCCTTGGAGGTAGAACTCTGAATATTCAAATGTTGCACTACGCTGTTATGTAGCTAGCTCTCTCTATATGGACATTTTGGACCTATCTTCCATGAAGCTAGCTCTCTGTTCATGAATATGTTGGACTGATATGCCAAGTAGGTAGCTCTGTGTATATGAACATATTGGACTTGCCTGCCATGTAGCAAGCTCTCAGTATATGGACATGTTGGACTTATCTGCCAAGAAACTAGTACCCTGTATATGGACATGATGGACTACTCTGCCATGTAGCTAGCCATGTAGCTAGCTCTCAGTATATAGACACATTGGACACATCTGCTATGTAGCTAGAATTCTGTATATGGAAATTTTGCACTACTTTGCCATGTATCTAGTTCTCTGTATATAGACATTTTGAACTCGTCTGTCATGTCTCTCTGTGCATGGATATTTTAAACTGATCTGTCAGGTAGGTAGCTCTCAGTATAGGGACACGTTGGACACATCTTCCATGTAGCTAGCTCTCAGTATGTGGAAATGTTGGACTCATTAGCCAGGTAGGTAGTACTCTTTATATGGACATGTTGGACTACTCTGCCATGTAGCTCTCAGTATATGGACAATTTGGACTCGTCTGTCATATATCTAGAACTCTGCAGTATATGGAAACGTTGGACACATCTGTCATGTAGGTAGAATTCTGTATATCGAAATGTTGCACTACAGTGCCATGTAGCTAGCTCTCTGCATATGAACTTATTGGACTTCTCAGGCATGTAGCTAAATCTCAGTATCTGGACATGTTGGACTCATCTGGCATGTAGCTAGCTCTCAGTATACGAACACATTGGACTTATATACCATGAAGCTAAAACTCTGTATATCAAAATGTTACTCTACACTGCCATGTAGCTAGCTCTCTGTAAATGAACTTATTTTACTTGTCTTCCATGTATCTAACTCTCAATGTATGCACATATTGGACTCATCTTCCATGTACCTAGAACTCTGTATATAGAAATGTTGCTCTACCCTGCCCTGTTGCTGGCTCTCTTTATATGGACATTTTGGACTTGTCTGACATGTAGCTAGCTCTCAGTATATGCACACGTTGAAAATATTTGCCATGTAGCTACTACTCTTTATATGTACAAGTTGGACTACTCTGCCATGTAGCGAACTCTCTGTATATAGAAAAGTTGGACTCATCTGCCTTGTAGCTAGATCTCTGTATATGGAAATATTGCACTACTCTCCCATGAAGCTAGCTCTCTGTATATGGACATTTTGAACTCATCTGCCATGTAGCTAGCTCGCTGTACATGCATATGTTGGACTCAGCTGCAAAGTAGGTAGCTCTCAGTATATGAGCAAGTTGGACTCGTCTGACATGTAGCTATCTCACTGTATATGGACATTTTGGACACATGTGCCATGTAGCTAGAATTCTGTATATGGAAATGTTGCACTAGCTAGCTCTCTGTATATGAATATATTGGACTTGTCTGCCATGTAGCTAGCTCTCAGTATATTTACATATTGGACTCATCTACTACGTATCTAGTATCCTGTATATGGACATGTTGGACTCATCTGCTATGTATCTAGTATCCTGTATATGGACATGTTTCACTACCCTGCCATGTAGCTATCTCTCTGTATATAGACAAATTGGATTCACCTCCTTTGTAGCTAGAACTCTGTATATGGAAATGCTGCACTACCCTGCCATGTAGCTAGCTCTCTGTTTATAGACAAATTGGATTCCTCTGTCTTGAAACTAGAACTCTGTATATGGAAAGGTTGCACTACCCTGCTATGTAGCTAGCTCTCAGTATATGGACATGTTGGACTCATTAGACAGGTATCTAGTACAATTTATATGGACATGTTGGAATACTGTGCCATGTAGCTACCTCTCAATATATGAATACTTTGGACGCATCTGCCATGTAGCTTGAACTCTGTATATGGAAATGATGCAGTACACAGGCCTGTAGCTAGCTCTCTGTTTATGGACATTTTGGACTTGTCTGACATGTAGTTAGCTATCTCTGCATGGATATTTTGGACTACTCTGCCATGTAGCAAGCTCTCAATTTATGGACACTTTGGACACATCTGCCATGTAGCTAGCTCTCTGTACATGTATATGTTGGACTGATATGCCAAGAAGGTAGCTCTCTGTACATGAACATATTGGACTTGTCTGCCATGTAACTAGCTCTCAGTATATGGACATGTTGGACTCATCTGCCTTGTAGCCCCAATTCCGTATATGCAAATGTTGCACTACATTGCCATGTAGCCAGCTCCCTGTATATGGACATTTTGGACTCCTCTGCCATGTATATAGCTCTCAGTATATGGACATGTTGGACTCATCTGCCTTGTAGCCTCAGCTCCATAAATGGAAATGTTGCTCTACCCTGCCATGTAGCTAGCTCTCTGTATATAGATAAGTTGGACTCATCTGCTTTTTAGCTAGATCTCTATATATGCAAATATTGCACTACACTGCCATGTAGCTAGCTCCTTGTATATGGACATTTTGGACTCCTCTGTCATGTAGACAGCTCTCTGTACATGGATGTGTTGTACTGATCTGACAAGTAGGAAATTCTCTTTATATGAACATATGGGACTTGTCTGCCTGGTAGCTAGCTCTCAGTATGTTTACATGTTGGACTCAACTGATATGTAGCTAGTACTGTGTATAAGGACAAATTGCACTACACTGCCATGTAGGTAGCTCTCAGTATATGAACATTTTGAATTCATCTGCCATGTAGCTTGAAATCTATATATGGAAATGATGCACTATTCTGCCATGAAGCTCTCTATCTGTATATGGATGTTTTGGACTCGTCTGACATGTAGCTAGTTCTCTGTACATAGATATGTTGGACTGATCTGTCAGTATTTAGCTTCCTGTATATGTACATGTTGGACTTCTGTGCCATGTAGCTAGCTCTCAGTATATGGACACGTTGAACATGTCTGCCATATAATTTGAACTTTGTATATGGATACGTTCCACTACCTTGCCATGTAGCTAGCTCTCTGTATATAGACATGTTGGACTCATCTTTCTTGTAGCTAGAACTCTGTATATGGAAATTTTGCACTACACTGACATGTAGCTATCTCTATGTATATAGACATGTTGGACTCATCTACCTTGTAGGTAGCCCTCTGTATATAGACATGTTCGGCTACTCTTCCATGTAGGTAGTTCTCAGTATATGCACAAGTTGGACTCATTAGCCTTTTAGGTAGAACTCTGTATATGGAAATGTTGCACTGCTCTGCCATGTAGCTAGCTCTCTGTATATGGACAAGTTGGACTCTCAGTATATGTACAGGTTGGACTCATCTGCCATGTAGCTAGATCTCTGTATATGGAAATGTTGCACTACCCTACCATGTAGCTAGCACTCTGTATATGGACATTTTGCACTAGTCTGCCATGCAGCTAGCTATTTGAACTTGCATATGTTGAACTGTTCTGCCAAGAAGGTAGCTCTCTGTATATGAACATATTGGACTTGTCTGCCATGTAGCTAGCTCTCAGTATATTGACACTTTGGACACACCTGCCATGTAGCTAGTACTCTTTATATGGACCTGTTGGACTACTCTGCCATGAAGCTACCTCTCAGTATATGAACACTTTGGACTCATCTGCTGTGTAGCTTGAATACTGTATATGGAAATGTTGCACTACTCTGCCATGCAGTTGGTCACTGTATATGGACATTTTGGACTCGTCTGCCATGCAGCTAGATGTATCTACATGGATATGTTGGTCTGATATGCCACGCAGGTAGCTCTCAGTAAATGAACACTTTGGACTGCATTTTAACTTGATTACTGTATATGGAAATGATGCACTACTCTGCCATGTAGCTAGCTCTCTGTATATGGATGTTTTGGACTCTTCTGACATGTAGCTAGCTCTCTGTACATGGATATGTTGGACTGATCTACCAAGTAGGTAGCTCTCTGTAAATGAACCTATGGGACTTGTCTGCCTTGTAGCTAGCTCTCAGTATATGGACATGTTGGACTCAACTGCCATATAGCTAGTACACTGTATAAGGATAAGTTGCACTAATCTGCCATGTAGCTAGCTCTCTGTTTTCAGACTAGTTGGATTCATCTGCCTTGTAGTTAAACGTCTGTACATGGAATTGTTGCACTGCTCTGCCATGAAGCTAGCTTTTGGTATATGGACATTTTGTAATCGTCTGCCATGTAGCTAGCTCTCTGAAAATGGATTATGTTGGACTGATCTGCCCATTAAGTAGCTCTCTGTATGTGAACATAATGGAGTTTCTGCCATTTAGCTATCTCTCAGTATATGGACATGTTGGACTCATCTGCTATGTAGCTAGTGTCCTGTATATGGACATCTTGCACTACTCTGCCATTTAGCTTGCTCTCTGAATATAGACAAGTTGGACTCATCTGCCTTGTAGCTAGAACTCTGTATATGGAAATGTTGCACTACCCTTCCATGTAGCTAGCTTTCTTTATATAGACAAGTTGGACTCATTTGCCTTGAAATTAGAACTCTGTATATGGAAATGTTGCCCTACCCTGCCATGTTGCTAGCTCTCTGTATATGGACATTTTGGACTCAGCTACCATATTGCTAGCACTCTGTACATGGATACTTTCGACTGATCTGCCAAGTAGATAGCTCTCTCGATATGAACATATTTGTCAGGTCTGCATTATAGCTAACTCTCAGTATATGGACAAGTTGTACTCATCTGCCAGGTAGCTAGTACCCTGGATATGGACATGAAGCACTACTCTGCCATGTAGATAGTTCTCAGTATATGAACACTTTGGACTCATCAGCCATGTAGCTTGAACTCTGTATATGGAAATGATGCACTACTCTGACATGTAGCTATCTCTCTCTATATAGACAAGTTGGACTCATCTGTCTTGTAGCTAGTACCCTGTATATGGCCATTTTGGACTACTCTGCATGTAGCTAGCTATATGTATATGGACATTTTGGACACATCTGCCATGTAGCTAGAACTCTATATATGGAAATGTTGCACTACCCTGCCATGTAGCTAGCTCTCAGTATATGG